>NW_007726721.1:515521-568819 GCF_000696425.1 Galeopterus variegatus
ATGGGGGGTTTTTTACTAAAAATCGGTGAAATTTAACCATTGGGGGTGTTTACCCAATGGGGGGTTTTTTAAAAAAAATTGGGGAATTTTAAAGATGAGGGGTTTTTACAAAAAGGGGGGTTTTTTTTTTTTTTTTTTTTTTTTTTTTGTCTTTTTCCGTGTCCAGCAACGGATGGCAACCCTCAGTGTCGCCCCCGTACCGGACCGGGACCGGCAACGGGATCGCAACCCTCGGTGTTGCCCCCGCGCCTCGCTCAGCCAGTGAGTGGGAACCGGTCTGTATGTGGGATCCGAACCCTCGGCGGGAGCGCCTCCGCGCTTCCCAAGTGGTGCACTAGCACAGTGCGCCACCGGGCCGGCCCAAAAAATGGGGGATTTTGATCAACTAGTTATTCTTGTTTCAGTGAACTGGAATAGTCTGATAGCTGATATTTTTGTAGGTTAAAATATAGCTGCCATTATAGTGGACACTTAAAAATGAAACCATTCAAATCATTTTCTTTGTGTTTCTCATAATGCTAGAAGTTTTTGTTGACATTGTAGTTAGCAAATTGTTTCCACATTTCCTGTGGTGCTTACATATGTAGTTGTCTGGTGAATATGCAACCCTTTCACCTGTAGTTCTACATGTAATAATAATCTCAAATAAAATAATCTTCTTATTCTGATAGAGAAGAAAAGCTGGATCACTTACCAGTAACTGGAGTTCTCCTATTGGGTAATCTCCACAGATCCACATTCTTTGAAGTTATTGTGAATGCCTCGAGGACCAAGGAACTGTTGAAATTTCCAATTTCAGGAAGGTAAGCAAGTGCACTGAAGCATGTCTCTAGCATCTCCCAAATCCCTTCCCCCCAACTTTCTTACATATACGTCTGTACTGCATGCCCCTTCAGTTCCAGTGGATGCCCGTCAGGAAGATTCTCATGCTGGACAGAAGGGCAAGAGAGGTGGATCTGTGAGGGAAAAAGACCCAATAGGATAACTCAAGTTACTGGTAAGTAACCTGGTTTTCATGAACTTGAGATTTTTTTTCTAAAATTTCTTCTCTTTAGAAGGAGTTTATTTAGAGCTAGCTGGTTAGCTCAGTTGGTTAGAGCGTGGTGCTGATAACACAGTGGTCCAGGGTTCACTCCCTGTACTGGCCAGCAAAAAAAAGAAAAAAGAAGGAGTTTGTTTAATTACAAAGGAAGTTGTTTAGGATAGCTTCTTTTTGTATGTTTAATGTGCATTATGGAAATTATTGTATGAATGATAAGTACTGAGCTATTGGTGTATGAATAAAAAGTTTGACATTAATTTTAAAATATATTTGCATAATTGCTGTTTTTAAAAAGTCATGTTTACTGGCTTTTGGTATATAGTGTAATAGTTCAAAGGCAATGTAGGGAAGCTATATGTTGAATTATTTTATACATTTCTTAATGATGTTTTTATTGAAGTAAATATTTGTACTGTAAAATTTATGCACATGCCAAATTTGGTCAAATTCTTCTGGGACAATAGTACTAAACAGCAAGAATAGTTTTATAGTAATGGACTAGCACTTTGTAATGGCATAGTTTTCAATGGTACTTTTTAACTTCATTGAAGGTATATTTGAAAAATAATTTAGGGTATGTTGTAATTATACTTACCACTTCCCTGTTCCTAATGAAAGGGCTTACTGATGTGAAGTGTGGCAGAACTGGTTCAGTTTGAGCTCTCTAATTCTTCAGGTACCAGATAATTTATTGAGTTGGCATGTAAATGTTAGAGTTTCTTGCTGCATTATTACCGGGTTACTGTTTCTAAAAAAGCATTTTTAGCACATAGAGCCTGTAGTGGTACCCTGTTGTAGCTGTTTTATAGAATTTTCACCCATGTTTTGCATATTTAAGGCCTCTCATAATCCAATCCCATTCTGCTTATCCAGGATTAATTTCTTCAGTTTGAAACTTTTGTTTGGTCTTAACTGGATAGTTGTCATATTTATGCTTTGGCTTGTTCTTTTCTGTTTTCTTGAAATGGCCTTCTCTTCATTCTCCTTTTCTGTGTTTTAAAGTTGAAGCAAAAGTCCTACTCCTTGAATCAATCCTTTTATGCTAGCATCTTTGCTACCTCTGTTTCCTCAGTGGAAAAGTGGGATTTCTGTGAGGATGTATTAACTCGTGGAATGCTCTTAGTACAGTGCCTAGCACCACATAATAAATACTCTTGTCAGCTAGTATTTGACTCTAGATTGATCTTAAACATTTCTGTGGGTATAGTTAATCTGTATGACACAGTTTAACCCTTAAATATTAGCTTCAAATTGTATTGCTATTTTATATGTATATATATAAAACTCTTTTTTTTTGTCTTTTTGTCTTTTTCCGTGTCCGGCAACGGATCGCAACCCTCAGTGTTGCCCCCGTACCGGACCGGGGACCGGCAACGGGATTGCAACCCTCGGTGTTGCTCCCACACCTCGCTCAGCCAGTGAGCGGGAACCGGTCTGTATGTGGGATCCGAACCCTCGGGCGGGAGCGCCGCCGCGCTTCCCAAGCGGCGCACTTATCCAGTGCGCCACCGGGCTGGCCCTATATATAAAACTCTTAATCTGGGTTGTATGCTCCTTCAGAGCAGGAATAGGATTTTATAGTTTTTTCTTTTTTTTGGTCTTAGTTCTTAACATCAGTGACTAAGATTAAGTTGTACCCATTGAAAGATTAGTTTTTCATGTAGATTCGTGAATATACTTACCAATTTTTTCATGTATAAAACAGGTTCATTTGCCTTTCAATACTTTTTGTACTATTTTTCTCCTCTGTTAAAAACAACTTTTTTCCTTTAAAAACTGGTACAGTGACATTCTAATTGTTTAGTATAATATTAACTTCTCCTATGGCACGTTAAAAAGAGAATGCATAGTTTTGAGAGCATTAATTAGAATGGCTACACTTTAAGATTGCTATATAGTTTTAGAAAAACTGAAAATTCATTATACTTGATTTTTGAGGTTTGAATATCTTAGATTATTTGTTGATTTTCAGAAATGCTTATTTTTAAGAATACTTGTCTTATGAAACAGTAAATGAAACTAATTTCAAGGTCATTGAAGGAAGGAAATGCTCTTTTAACAGACTGTCAGTTCTAAATAATCACCAGAGAACCAGTTCTGTTCCAGTTATTTGACAAGCCAAGATAAAGAACATTTAGTCAGATGACTTAAGAACTAATTTTGAATCTGCAGCTGCATATCTGTGTAAGATTCTATTCAACCTCGTAGTTTCTTTGGTGTGATAATGATATAATGGTTAGATTGCCAGTGCCCTTATTTTTGAAGAAATATGCTGAAATATTTAAAAGTGGAGTATCATAATGAGTTCAGGAATGGGTTCAGAAGATAAGTGTGTGGGTATTTGAATGTGGTGTATGTATGCATATGCAGAGAGAAACAAAAGGAGAGATAAAAAGCAATTGTAGTAGATGTTAATTTTGAATCTGGGTGAAATGTATATGGGTATTCACTGTGCTTTCAACTTTTCTGTGGCTTTGAAATTTAAAAAAAAAGTCGGGAAGAAAGTATTTTAAAGAGAACTATATTGTGCTTCAGCTTCCCTAATTCTAGTATGGGAATAATGGAACTTGTTTTTCCCATGCCTTGATATAGGTAGGCACAGGGGGATAATATTTGGTAGAACAGCAGCCAAGAGAATTTTTTTTTTTTTGTCTTTTATCTTTTTCCGTGTCCGGCAACGGATCGCAACCCTCAGTGTTGCCCCCGCACTGGACCGGGGACCGGCAACGGGATTGCAACCCTCGGCGCTGCTCCTGCGCCTCGCTCAGCCAGTGAGCGGGAACCGGTCTGTATGTGGGATCCGAATCCTCGGGCGGGAGCGCCGCCGCGCTTCCCAAGCAGCACACTTATCCAGTGCGCCACCGGGCTGGCCCCAGCCAAGAGAATTTTTGAGAAATAGTTTTGTTTTGTTTTTGTCATTAAAGAAGAGTTTTATAATAGAGAACTTTTCAAAGAATATTTTACCTAAAAGTGTCTTAGCTTAAAATATATCTATTCACTTTTATAATTAAGAGCATATTGTATTATACTAAGAACAATTATTTAAGAAACAATAAATATCTATAGATATGTAACGAGTTGAAATCTTCAAAATGAGAGATGTTGCTAGTTAGAAAATAAGTCAATAAATGGGCAAAATAGAAGAGAGAAGTTGTTAATTTGAAAATAGGCTGAGAATTCTTCCAGAACAGCACAGGGAGATAGAGATGAAAAATATTAAGGATACCTTCAAGGTTAGATTAAGAAGCTTCAACATATGTCTGATTGGAGTTTCTGAATAAAGAATGCAGAGAATGGGGCTGGCCCCGTGGCTCACTCGGGAGAGTGCAGTGCTGATAGCTCTGAGGTTGTGGGTTCGGATCCTATATAGGGATGGCCGGTGTGCTCACTGGCTGAGTGTGGTGCAGAACTCACCATGGCGAGAATTGCGATCCCCTTACCGGTAAAAAAAAAAAAGAGTGCAGAGAATGGTGGAGAAGCAGTATTGAAAACAAAATGATTAAGAATTTTCAAGAATTAAAAAAATCCATACTGAAGATAATAAAATAATTAGAATTGAATCACAATGAAAGCATTTTAATCAAAACTCTGAGGGATGCCAGAAAAATGGTACTTAGGGTTAGATTTATAACCTTAAATGCATATATTAGATAGAAAGATTGAAAATAAATGAACCAGCTGTTCAAATGAAAAAAGTAATAAAAGGAATAATAAAACCAAAGAAAGAAGGAAGAAAAAGGAAATAATAAAAATAAAAATAGAATTTGGTGAACTAGAAAATAATCAGTAGTAATAAAAACAATGTCATGATTAATCAAATCAAAGCTGGTTCCTGTTAGTAGATTCTGGAAATACTCATCAAGAAAAACAGATGACACAAGTAGTAAAATTTTGAAGGGGAGGGGGGGCTATAGCTATAAGTACAATAGTGACTTTAAAAATTATAAGAGATCACTATATTTATATAAAATTTTAAAATGAGATGAAAAGATCATTTTTCTAGGGAAAAAATCTTTCCAAATTTGATCGTACAAGAAAAAAATCCAAAGAAACCAAAAACCATTAAAGAAATTGAAGCTGTAGTGAATTTCCCCAAGGTTTTTAAAAATAACTTTATCGAGATACAATTCACATACCATACCATTTACCAAGTTAAGATGTACAATTCAGTGGGTTTTAGTATTTTTACAGAGTTCTGAAATGATTACCAGTCAATTTTAGAACATTTTCATCTCCCCAAACCCTTTAGCCTTAGGCAACTAGTGTCTGCTTTCTGTTTCCATAGATTTGCCTGTTCTGGAATCACACAATATGCAGCCTTCACTTTGCATAATGTTTTTAAAGTCCATCCACGTTGTAGTATGTATCAGTACACTTCACTGTTTTTTTTTTTTTAATGGCAAAATAGTATATCATTGTGTGTGGATATACCATATTTTGTTGATCCATTCATCAGTTCATGGATATTTGGATTGTTTTTCACTTTTTGGTTGTTACGAATAGTCCTGCTGTGAACATTGTATACAAGTTTTTGTGTGGCCATATGTTTTCATTTCTTTCCAGTTATGTACCTAGGAGTGGAATTGCTGGGTCATTTGGTAACTCTATGGTTAACCTTTTGAGAAACTGCCAGACTGTTTTCCAGAGTGGCGAACCATTTTACTTTCCTTCCACCAATGTATGAGGTTTCCAGTTTTTCCATACTGTCACCAACACTTTTCATTATCTGTCTTTTAGATTACTGCCATCCTAATTTTTGTGAAGCGGTATGAGAAGGAATAGGTTTAATGGTGATATTTGTAATCGTAATTTCATATATACTTTCAGGCAACAGATAATCCCAATTTTCTACAAATTGACGAAGAGAACAGAAAAAGAAGGAAAGTACCCTGCCTGTTTTTTTTTTTTCCTTTTTGTCTTTTTTCGTGTCTGGCAACGGATCACAACCCTCAGTGTCACGCCCGTACCGGACTGGGACCGGCAACGGGATCGCAACCCTCGGTGTTGCACCCACACCTCGCTCAGCCAGTGAGCGGGAACCGGTCTGTATGTGGGATCCGAACCCTTGGCAGGAGCGCCACTGGCTCCCAAGCGGCACACTGTAGCAGTGCACCACCGGGCCGGCCCAAGTACCCTGCCTGTTTATCAGGCAGGTTTAGCCTTGAAACTTAGACTGGAAAGAAGATACAAGGGAAAATATCTTACATTCAATCTTATTTATGAACACAGACATAAAAATTTTAGTTAGTATATGAATATAAGGATAGGTCAATATTTGAAAGATGTTATCAGTGTAATTTATAAGGAAATTTAGGAAAAAACATCTAGATAGACTTAGTAGAAGTATCTGATAAAAATCAATGCCTATTAATGTTAAAAAAAAAATCTTCTTAATCTATGAAGTGAACTTTTTTTCTTCCAGTAAAGGCTACGTTGCAAAATCAAATGACAAGCATGCTTAACAGTGAAACCTTAGAAACATTCTAGTTAAAGTCAAGAGTAAGGCAGATACATCTCTATCAATAAGATAAGCAAAAAAGAGAGTTTCTGCCATTTTTGAAAATGGGGAAAGTCCTGAGATTAAGAGTAGTTGCAGCCACAATATCAGCCTTTGCTGTGAAACCCAGGGTGCCCACGTTGGGATCTGAACTAGTGATGCTGGGTTCACCCATGTCATCAAGCCAGGAGTTAATGCCCAGTTCTTACCTGGATTTTTAATGGGGTATTTGCCAGCTCCAGTGATGCCACAACCTTGATCAGTTGGTGGCCCTTCAGTAGGAATAATGGAAATGAGATCACCTTCACTTGCAGGTGGGTGACCACCACAACCATTTATATCAGCTCATAAAGATAAAAGTGGAGTTCTACCAGTTAGAAGTATATATGATGATATTTCCAGGACTTGGGTCAACAACACCTTTAACTTCAAGAAGACAGCCAAACATTTCAGTAATGCAGAGTTCTCTTGTTGGAGTTACGACAACTACTCCTGGGATGGGGCAAAGTATGTTTCGTGCAGCAAATATTGGTCATCCACGAATGATGACATTATCTCCTGCCCAGGAGGATCCTTTTTATACTCAAGGAGATTCTCTGACTTCAGAAGATCACCTTGATGACACTTGGATGACTGTGTTTGGGTTTCCTCAAGCATCTGCTTCCTATATATTATTAAGAAAGATAAGCAAAAAAGAAATAAAATCCAAAAGGATTGGAAAGGAAGATGAGCATCTCCCTAGAAAATTAAGAAGAAATGAACATACTGTTTGCATTAATAAGAGAATTCAACATTTCTGGATGATACAAGGTCACATTCAAATAGGAAACAGGCAATTAGAAAATAAAAATCTTTATAGAAAATTCTATAAGGTACCCAATTTTTTTTTTTTTTTTTTTTTTTTTTTTAGGCTGGTTGGTTCGTATAACTTCGTATAATGTATGCTATACGAAGTTATTACGCTGCCCATTTCTCTCACTTAGCCACTCAGTTCTCACCCCTAGAAGGAAGCAATGTCACCATTTCTTGAGTATCTCTCCAGAGATATCCCTCAGTACACAAATTACATATATCTATATCCCTTTCTTAGAAAAATGACAACATACTATACACATCTTACTTTTTAAAACTTTGAAGCATATGTACAGACACGATCTTGGTATTATAATACCACGCTCTAACCAACTGAGCTAACCAGCCAGCCCCAAGTACCCAAAATTTTATTGAAGGACATAAAATTAGACATGAATAAAAGGCACAATTACTGTATTTGTGGGTGGGAAGTTTATTTGAAATTTATTAGTAATAAATATTACTGAAAAATTACTTCTTTGTGGATTATATGTAGTTTCAGACAAAAGTCCCAATGGGATTCTTTTGTGGATATGACCTTCATGTGTAGAAGTAAAGGTGCAAGAATAACCAAGACAGTTCTGGAGAAGGAAAAGAATGAGGAGGAACTTGCCTTGTTAGATATCAAGACTAATTTTTTTTTGTCTTTTGTCTTTTTTCCGTGTCTGGCAACGGATCGCAACCCTCAGTGTTGCCCCCGTACCGGACCGGGGACCGGCAACGGGATCGCAACCCTCGGTGCCGCTCCCGCGCCTCGCTCAGCCAGTGAGCGGGAACCAGTCTGTATGTGGGATCCGAACCCTCGGGCGGGAGCGCCGCCGCGCCTCCCAAGCGGCGCACTATCCAGTGCGCCACCGGGCCGGCCCTCAAGACTAATTTTAAAGTTAATTTATTTAGAATGGAATATGACATAGCAGTGAAAAAGGATAAAGTACTGCTATACACAACATGGGATGAATCTCCAAGACTTAATGTTGAGTGAAAGAAGTGAGACACAAAAGATTATATATTGTATGATTTATTTATAGGAAGCTCAGAAACAGGTAGAACTAATCTATGGTGATAGAGGTCGGAATAGTGGCTATCTTGGAAGCATGGTGCTGATTGGCAAGGGTCATGAGGGAGCCTTCTGGAGCATGAGACATATTAATGTCTTTGGGTTGGATCGCACAGGGGTATAAATATTTAAAAATCAAGCTGTACACTTAATATTTTTATACTTTACAATATGTAAGTTATACCTCAATAAAAAAAAAGTAAAAAAAAATTATGGTATTTAAAGTACTATAGTATTAGTACAGTAAAAGATTAATATAACAGAATAGAGAGTTCAGAAATGGAGGGCTGAGCCTGTGGCGCACTTGGGAGGGTGTGGCGCTGGGAGCGCGGCAGCGCTCCCACCACAGGTTCGGATCCTATATAGGGATGACCAGTGCGCTCACAGCGCTCACTGGCTGAGCGCGGTGTGGCTGGTCTCAAAAAGGACCAAAAAAAGAGAAATGGATCCATACATATCTGGAAAGTTGGTAAATACTAGAGATGGCATTTCCTGTCAGTAGTGAAAGAAAAAGTAAGACTGTTGAATTGGTTTTTGATATAGGGGGAAAACTAGACCACCACTTCAAACCATATGCAGAAGTAAATTCCAGTTGAATTAAACAATTAACTGAAAACCTATTTTTAAAAAAGAGGAGAATATGGAATGTGCAACTTCAGGTTATTGATGGCCTTGTTTTAACAAGTCAAGAAAAGAAGAATGAGCCATCAAGGATAAGTGATTTTACTGCCTCAGAAAGAAAAACTTAGGTTTAATAAAAGACATCATAAACCAAACTAAGAGATAAGTAGTATGAGTGGGAGGAGGCATGTGCATTGTCTTTAATATATGGTAGATTTGTGTCCATACCATATAAAGATCAAAAGAATAAGACTGATGGTACAAATAAAATGAGCAATGGATATAAAGGCAGTTTACAGCAGAGGAAACTGAAAATTGAAATGGCTAATGAACTGAAAAGATACTTAGTCTCATTTGTAGGGAAATGCAGTTTAAAACTTATGAGCTATAAATTTTCACCCATAGATCACAAAGCTCAGGATGGGGTAAGTCTTACTCGTGTAGTTGAAAATGTGCATACTCTGGTATCCAGCAGTTAATTACTAGTCAAGGTATTAATCTAGAGAAACTTGAACATTTGCCAAAGGAGATTTGTACATGGATATTCATTTGGAAAAAAAATCTGAATGTGTGTCAGTAGAAGGGTGTGGATAAATAAAGTATAGGATAGTTATATAATGGAGAATTATGTAGATCTATGTTTAGAGTATTATTATTAATGATTATTTTAAGAAACAAATTGTCTTTTCTAGGTATTGTTCTAAGTACTTTATGAACGTTAATTATTTTAATCATCTTGAGAACTCAGAAATAGGTACTATTGTTATCTCCATTTTAAGGAGATATTCCCCATAAGGGAATACTGAAACACAAAGGTGTAAAAAACCTACCCACTCTCATAGCTAGTAAATAGCAGAGCTGAGATTCAAAGCTAAGATTTGAATCTCAGTTGCCTGGCTGCAGAGTCCACTGACTCCAGCATATCACTGCCATGCTGTCTTTTGATGGGTTAAATATGGAGAGACCTCATAAATGCAAGGAAAGTTACTTGCAGAATGATATGTACAGTGTGATCTCATTTACACCAAACTCATGGTAGTGGTTGTCTCTGGATGGTGTTGGGAGGTGAGGGAGATCTGGTGATGGTGGTGAAAGGAAACTAGCTTTATGGAATTCCATGTTTTTCCTTAAAGAATATGTATTTTACTTTGTAGCTTTTAAAATACCTGTATGGAATATAGGTGTATGCCTAATTTTGCAAAAAGGAACAGTGGAAAGGTTGGCCTTTATTGTTTTAATCTTCATTTATTCTTTATTGGTTTATATAGTAGAAAAAGAAAGTAGCGGTCTGGGCAAAATAGCTACAGGTTAGCCTAGTTCTGAGATAGCAGAAAAACACTAGGTGTTGGGGATAGAGAGACGAATAGGTTTCAGCCTCTCTCCATAAGGAGTTTGCAGTTTGACAAAGAGATAAGGAAAATAATTTTAATTCAATTGTTATGTGCAGATCTCTTTTCTCACTCCCCCCCTCCCTTTTTAATCCCTACCCCTTTCCCTCCAAATACAAATAGGAGAATGGGGAGATGTCTTGATTTGGGACATGGGAAACAGGTAATCAAATATTGATGGCGATTTCACTCCTTATTCTTTTACAAAACTACTAGAGGGTAAACTCTAATGGTCAGAGATTGTAGCTTGTTCACCATTTAATCTCCAGAATTTAGTAGAATGCCTTGTGCTTAGTAGACTCTGAGATGAGATGATTGAATGAATAACTGATGGACTTTCATACTTCACTCTCAAATTAACTAACACCTCAACCCAAAGTTCTCCTTAATCTATTTGGGATATTTTCCACTGGTTCTCTTTCTTCCGTTGGTTGCCAAAGACTAAGGTAATCCGACTGAGAATGCTATATGAAGCCTTGAATTGTTTTGTGTCAGAACTCTGACTTGAGTAGTATTTTAATCTGTTGAAAATTTTGGATCTCAAAATTCCGTTTTATTTTTATTCTGTATCTGATACCTTTTTAAAATTAGTAATCTTCTCATATTGGGAGAGTACAGTTGGTTTTCTCAGTCAGTGTTACTGTATTCTCTTTGAGTCAGTGCTGTATTGCAAAATGGTTTATGTTCCGTATTTATTTATGAAATGTTAATTTTCTAAAGCTTCACTGTCTTCAAGTTTCCAGAGGTACCATGGGCTGTTTCCAGATGGAACTAGTGTTTATAATATGAGAATTCCAGTGCATTTAAAAATCTGTCATGGTATCTCATAAAAAGTAATGCTGTTATTTCATTTCACCCTGGTGAGAGAGAGGTGTTTTCTTTGGTGGCAAATTGGAGTCAGTGTAGTGCTCGCTTCGGCAGCACATATACAAATTGGAGTCAGTGTATGTGAGATCCTCCCCAAAAGGCAAATTTAAATATCTGAAAATTGCTGAGAAGGGACAAACTTGAATAAATCATAGTCAACAATGTTTATTTCACTTTTTAAGTTTAACACTTGGATTGTAATTGAGAAAATCTTAAAGCATATTATTATGCTGGATGGATTTAGTTAAATTATTGGTCAAATCCTGTTCCATACGTACATAGTACTTCTTTCTTACTATGTAACCCTTTTGCCAGAGATAACATGAAGAGAGCCTGGGTACCATTTGGTGGAACAATCCTGCTGGCTCAAGCCTCTGCCTAGAAATTTGGGTCATTCTCTTTTTTGTACAGTCTGGTAAGCTGTCACTGTTTTTCACCTTAAATTCATCTTATTCAAGATGTACCAAATGGGCCGGCCCGGTGGCGCACTCGCTAGAGTGTGGCACTTGGGAGTGTGGCGGCGCTCCCGCTGAGGGTTTGGATCCCATATAGAGACCAGTCCGCTCACTGGTTGAGCGCGGTGTGGGCGCGACACTGAGGGTTGCGATCCCGTTGCTGGTCGCAGTATGGGCACGACACTGAGGGTTGCGATCCTGTTACCGGTCACGAAAAAAGACAAAAAGGAAAAAAAAAAGAAAAAAGATGTACCAAAGAAGAACTTAATACCAAGGGAACAAAAAATATTATATGACTATTTACATGAAATGTAAATATTCATATTTACATATGAAAATTTATGAATTTAAGGCTTCACATTAAACGTGACTAATTTAGAATAGCACTGTCCAAGAAAAATACAAGCCACAAAAGGGAGCCATATATTGTAATTTAAAAATTTCTTGTGGCCAAATTAAAAAAGTAAAATGTAACAGATGAAATTACTTTTAATACTATATTTTATTTAGCCCAACAGATCTATAATCTTTTTTTTTTCATACTAAGTCTTCAAAATCTGGGTGTGTTTTATTTACACTTACAGCACATCTTAATTTGGACTAGCCACATTAGGGTTCCTGGCTTGGAGCTGAAGTGAATCAAAGAATATTCTTATTGTTCTATCCACTGTGATCACTCATCCTATTTAATATCTTTGCCCCTAGCCAGATGAAAGCTGGTAGTTGCTAATTGTGGTCATTGGTGTGTTGGCCAAATTTCTGAGTCAGAGGCAGTTACATAGCCAAAGAAAGAACAGCAGGCAGCATAGAATGAATACTAGGCAGTATGTGGTAGTAGCTGTGAACAAAACTAAAAACTGGTAAAAGAGCAGGCTGGAGTTAAAGCAAAGGAGCACTGGATTCGTTTTGTTACTATTTCTTTTTTTTTTTTTTTTTTTTTTTTTTCCTTTTTGAGACCGGCTGCACCGAGCGCTGTGAGTGCACCAGTCATCCCTATATAGGATCTGAACCCGCAGCGGGAGCGCTGCTGCGCTCCCAGCGCCGCACTCTCCCGAGTGCACCACGGGCTCGGCCCTCTTTTTCTTACTTATATTTTCTGTTCTCCAGTTTGTCCTATCTACTACCATGACACTAATTTTTTTTTTTTTTCATGTCCGGCAATTGACTGCAACCCTCAGTGTCGCGCCCGTACCGGACCGGGACCGGCAACGGGATCGCAACCCTCGGCGCTGTGCCCGCCCCTCGCTCAGCCAGTGAGCGGGAACCCGTCTGTATGTGGGATCCGAACCCTCGGTGGGAGCGCCACCACGCTTCCCAAGCGGCGCACTGTAGCAGTGCGCCACCGGGCCAGCCCTAATTTTTTAAAAATTCCAGTTTTAACGTGAAACCAGCTTAAGTGTCAGGTACCTTCTCAGAAGTGAACAAGACAGACACTGCCTTTTCAAGTGGTGTCATCCCTCTTTAAATCTTCGGTAACTCTGCATCCCTGTTTAAATCTCCACTGCCTTCAGGTCCAAGTCAGAGTCCTCAGCTTTGTCATTGAGGTTCTATAGTAGAGACCTTATACTGGTGGCTGGTTGCACTAGTTTGTCTCAGTCTTGTTTTGTTTGGTCCCCTCCATGTTGACCTGCACCATGTTTCAAAGAAATGTGATTGATCATTGTTAGAAAATCAAGAGATTTCTCTTGAAATTTTGTATTTCCTTCTTTTTAAAAATTGGAAGATCTAGCAACACTGAGCCACATTCATTTATTGGAACAATTTAGCCCCATTTAGTTAGGGCTTTTGCGTTTCTGCAGTTCTCATCATTCCCTGTTGTCTCCTGGATTTTTCTTACACCTGGTCTTCTTTACTCATTTTTATTACTTATCCAGTCTCTATAGATAATTGAGCTTGCAGATCTTGTTCTGGATAATCTGGCCCCTCACTACTCTAAACTTTATTTCTTTTCTTTGTTATGAAACTTTAGTACAGCCAAGGGGACATCCTCAGGATAAAGTTCATACTCTTTAACATGGCTTACAAATCCTTCCATGGTCTGGTTCCTGTTTATTTCTTCAGCCTTAGCTCTTGCCATTCACCCCTGTAAAGTTACATCCCAACCCCAATATTCACCACCCACCTACTGGTGTTGTGCCCAGTTGTTTCTGGTCTTTGCACACACACTAACCTCTGGATGCTATTTTGCTTTTCCTCCCATTCTCTGTACCCGCCCCCCCCAACCTCCCCACTTACCTCTTCTCTCCCAAACCCCCAGTTTAGTTAATTCCTATTCATTTCATGTCTCAGCTTAGATGTCACATCCTTCAGGAAGTCTTCCCTGCTCCCACAGGATCTGCTTATATTCCCATCCTGTGCATTTCCATAGCTGCCTGAATTTAACCTAGTCTTAACACATCATGACTGCTTTTGATAGTCTGCTCACTACACTGTTCTGTAGACTTTTTAAGGGCAGAGACTGTGTTGTCTTTACCTTTGATTCACAAAGCCTGTCACAAAATAGGTGTATAGTAAATATTTTTTGAATGGATGACTCATTTCTCTAAGCTCTTTAATAATTCCTAATTCTGAGTTTTTGTGTATGTAGTTTCTATTGTATGGTGTATTCACTATTCTAACTGTTGTTCATTCTCTAAGTTTCAACTTGGGGACTATTCCTCATGGGCTTTTTTTTTTTTTTTGATCTGTTTCAGTGTCTTTTACCATTCACTTCTTTAAATTCTGGTAATACTTTTTAGAAATCTCTCATTTTAGCATTTGGCATCATTTCATGTATGTAAATTTAAATTGAAATTATATTTAATGCCACAGTTTCATTCATAAGGTATTAAAGTTTACCAGTTACCTGTGCCTTACTTAATAGTATATTGCTAGCTAAAATAATTTATCCTTGATTATATTAATTCATGAGTCAATCCTCTATTACTTTCTTGGATATTCTTCCTCATTTGTTGAGAACTCTGACATTTAGCCAGAAATTTTTTTATCTCTACCTGAATTTCTTCATCCATTTTGGACTTCTCCCATAAAAGCACTTAGTGCATGTATTTTAATTGCTTGCATATTTTTCTGTTTCTCACACTATACTATAATCTAAGGGTTGAAACCATGACTTTCAGGTTAAAATTACCTGTTGGTACCATAATTTAACTAGAGTTTTAAAAATCTTGATATTTGCCTGTGCATATTTAATTTGTGACTGTAAAACAGTGAGTGTTTTCAGTAAGAGAGGCATGAACATCTCTCATTTCTTTATGTGTGAACTATTAGTCAGTTATTTAGGCAATTCCACTTGAATGTCTTCTAGGCATCTCAAACTTACCATGTGCAAAATTGGACTTATATTTCTCTCCCCCAAATCCTCCTCCTCTCTTGATGACTCTCTTACCCTCTCCTCTCTTTCATTCATCTGCAAATCCTATATGTTGTACCTTTAAAACATATTTAGAATTCCACCACTTACTTCATCCACACTCTACTGTTACCATCCTAATATAAGCCCCCATCATTTCCTGCATGTGTGTTGTAGGAAGTTCCTAAGTGGTTTCTCTGATTATACTATGCACCCCTACCATCTGGTCTCCAAATAGCAGCCAGGTAATTTTTATTTTAACGTTAATCAGATCAGGTTATTCTCCTGCTCAGATCCTTCCTATCCTACTTAATTTCCCATCCTACCTAGAATAAAATTCCAAGATCTTTCCATTGTCTAATAGGCCTTACATAATCTGGTCCTTGGTTGCCTCTTCAGATTTTTTACGATTTTTCTCTCTCACTCATTGTAGTTAAGACATTTTGGTAATCTTAGTGTTCCTTGAATATGCCAGCCTCCTGCCTCAGGGCCTTTGCACTTGGTCTCGCCTTTCCTGGAGTGTTTCACATTCAGATACCTGCATTGCTTACTTCTTCACTTCATTCAGGATTATGATGAAGTGTAACCTCATTAGAGAGGCTTCCTTGATTTCCTAATAGAAAAATAGCATTTCTGTGTAATACTTTATTCACATATCCGGCTTTATTTTTCTTCTGCTACTACCAAATATTTGATGTGTGTGTGTGTGTGTGTGTGTGTGTGTATGTATATGTTTGTGTATGTCAGTATAGAATATATACTCTAAGAGGGGATATTTCTGTATACCTGTAGCATAGGGCCTGGAACATAGACAGTATTTAATAAATGTTTGTTGAGTGAACGAATGACTATATATCAACAAAAATGTTTCATGTTACTGATTTAGAATATTATTGTAGAACATAATCAGATATACAAGGGTACTTAAAAAAGTTCGTGAAAAATAGAATTAAGAGATAATATGACTCCGTGAATTTTTGAAGACCCCTCATGTAAGGAAGGCTTAATGTTATTTTATTTCACAACTTGTAAGCTTTGTGAGGCTAGGGATTTTTTTCTTCTTTGCTGCATTCCCATGCCCAGATTGTTACCTGGCAGTAATATAAGCTTAATAAATATTTTCTGAATTAATAAATTTATGTAAAGGAATAAGAATGTCTTCATTATAAAAACAACCAAATTGTACTGTGTGTAAAAGTAACTTTACATAGAACTAGAAGTAAACATTATAACTGCAAAATTGGGTGGAGGAAGAGGAAGACTTGATAGTGCTATCTTGATTAAAATCTTTGGATTCATTCACTTTTGTTCATCCCCACCATTTGCAAGCTACTCCAAGCCAACATCATCTCTTTCCTGGGCTATGCTAATAGTGTACTACTTGGTCTCCCCAATTCCATATGTGCTATGCTTCAGTTTATTCTGTTAACAACATTTTAAAAATGTAAACATAGTCATGCATTGCATGGTGTTTTGGTCAAGGACGGACTGCGTAAGATTATAATGGAGATGAAAAATTCCTATCGCCTAATGAAGTTGCAGTTACTCATGTGTTTGTGGTGATGCTGGCTAGGAGCAATAGGTGATACTATATAGGCTAGGTTTGTAGCAGTATACCATATAGGTGTGTGTAAGTACACGGTATGACATTCGCACAATGACAAAATCACCTAACGACACGTTTCTCAGAATGTATCCCTGCCGTTAAGCAATGCATGATTGTATAATGGAAGTCACTTCCTTCCTTGAAAGTATTTTAGAATACCTTTTGTACTAGAATAAAATCCAGATTCTTAAACATAGCCCATAAAATCCTACGTGACCTGGCCTGCCTACCTCTCAAGTTTTATCTCATGCAGTTATTTTCCCACATTCAATATTTGCCAGCCTTACTGACTTTCTTCCAGTTTCTGTAACACAGCAAGTTCTTTGCCTCCTTTGTTCAAACAGTACTTACTTTCTGCCTGTCCTAGTCTTCCTTCCACTCTTTCTTTTGGGCATTTTCTTTGTATTATTTAAGTCTCAGCATCTTTTGAGAAATTTTCCTTGACTCTTATTCATCCCTACTCCTCTTAGAATCTCTCATGGTGGTGGAGTGGGGAAAAATGAAAACCACAGTTTGTAATTATAAATATGTAGCTAACTTTTTTGTTTACCATTGTGTTCCTAACACTAAGCATGATGCTTGGCACATAGTAGGTGCTCAGTAAACATTTGCTTAATATGTGAAATAATGGTGTATTAAAAGAAGGAAAACCAAAGGAATGAGCATGGAAAGAAAATCTGAGAAAACATAAAAAGACTAAATATGCTAGTTAAAACAAAAAATCCGCATGGTTTAAATTCACCTATTAAGCAGGATTCAGATTAGATGAAATACAAAACCCAGCTATACACTTGATGTTCAGAAACACTAGAACAAAATACTAAGGGAGTTGGAAGTACATGGATAGTCAAAACAAGATACTAGGCAAATATAAACAAAAAAGTAATCAGTGGATTGATGTTACTGTTAGAAGAAGTTTAATTAAAAGCAGTAAATACCAGGTGAGGAAAAAAGAGAGGCCCTTTGGAATAATCAAGGATATAGTTTCTTTTTAAAAAAAAATTTCTTTTTTATTTTTTTATTTTTAAAGATGACCGGTAAGGGGATCTTAACCCTTGACTTGGTGTTGTCAGCACCACACTCTCCCAAGTGAGCTATGGGCTGGCCCTAAGGATATAGTTTCTAATATAAAGAGAACTACAAATCTTTATTTTTTAAAGATGAAGCACTGAAGTATCGAAGAGTGAAGCTATTCAAATTCTGGGAGAAAGAGACAGTAATGGGGTTATTTTAAACATGAATACTAATGGTACTCTTTAAAACATCTTTCAGCCCTTACCACACCTAAGAGATAAAAAATAAGATATGGAGAATCTGAATGATATACATAATTAATAAGGCTGATAGAAGAAATATATTTTGTTATTGTAAACAGAAAACACTTTTTCAACTTCCCATAGAACGTTTTAAAAAATAGGGTACACATTGTATTAGAAAGAAAACCGAAAAAATTTTTAAACAGTAGAAATTATCATCAAGTACATAGTCTACAGTGAAATTTTAAGTTAATAACAAAAATAAGAGCCAGAAACTGTACCACAAAGTCTTTCCAAACCTCATGACAAAACCTCAATCACTCAAATTTAAAAATGTAAAAATACTCTCTTAAAAATGTCTTAGGTCAGAGATCTAAAGATACTGCAAACTGGTGATTGTAATCTGTCTAGAAAGTAATTATAATAAAACTGAAATACATGAATAACATGGGACACAAGTAAAATTATTTCTAAGAATTTCACTACTAAAAAATGAAAATTAACAAATTAAATATTCAGCTAAAGAATTTAATAAAGGAACTATAAAATAAACCTAAGGAAAGCTGGAAAAAGTAATAAAGATAGCAAGTAATGAATTAGAAAACAGAAAAGGTAGTTAAGATAAATAAAACTCAGAGCTTGTTCTTTGATTGAAAGAAAAATAAGTAAGACTAACAATTTCTTTTTAACAGAGAGAAAATATAAAAAGCAAGATTAGGATTATGAAAAAGAAAGTAAGCATGGGTACAAATGATATTAACAATTCTAAGAGAATGGTTAGCAGAACTAGTAAGTCAGGGAATAAAGGAAAAATTTTTTAGGAAAATATGAATTACTAAAACTGATCCAGAAGAAGACTGAAAACCTAAACCTACCAGGCCCAGATGGTTTTTACAAGTAACTTCTTTCAAATCTTCCTGGAACGGTTAATTTCACTGATGCTTATACTGAGTGAGTGCAAAGAGAAAGAGTTGAGGCTTCCTATTATTTTTATAAAACAGTAACAGAACCCACCAGTTAAAGCTGCTGTGAAGACTAAACAAGTTAATACAAATACAATACTTAGAACTGTTTCTGATGTATAGAAAGCACTCAATATTAGTGTCACAAAAATAGAGCAGTAGAGCAGGTATAATACTGATAACATTTGTTAGAGATAACATAATAAAATAAAACTGTAGATCACTATTATCTAAGGATATTGATGCAGAAATCCAACAGTACATGCAAAATATAATATACCATGACTAAATAGAATTTACTCTAGGACAGCAAAGATGTATTGGAATGTTTTTAATATAATAAAGGAGGAAAAGCTATTTGATCATTTTAATAGATCTTGACATGCAGTTAATAAAATTGAACATTTATTCCTGACGAAAGTCTTTAGTAGATCCTTAATATAATTAAAATATACACCTCAAAATCATAGTCAAGAAAGTACTTCATGGAGATGTATTAGAAACTAAGTGAAATTAATATTAAGAACAAGGCAAGGAAATTCTCTTACCACTATTATTTAACTGTTCTAAATGTTCTAAAAGTTAAAGAAATTAGAGAAGCATGATACAGAAGTAATCCCTGAACCCTTAGTATAACATCCAGTGCTTTGTTCTGGTTATTTTAACTGTGTGTTCAACAACGATCTGCCTTGTTGAATTTTTAGCCATTTTCCAGTAACTTCCATCCAATGTAGTCTTACAGTGTTTTCTATTAGCTTTTTTTTAAAAAGTAGTTTCCACACTTAAAAAAACTTACAGAATTTTGTTTGTCCCCAATCAGTAAAACAAAAGCAGAGCTGCTCCAGTGACTGTAGAGGAGTTAGGAAACTCCATAGTCACCTCTTCTTCACCATCCACCCCTCCCCTACTAGGTCCTGAGAGTGCTGCATGCCATTTTAAAAATTACAGCTCTGTTCTGTTTTATGCAGTTTTCTGTGTCATGGTCTTTAACAGTACTATGAAATAATTGTTTTATAAAATACTGTCACCAATTTGAGAAGATTTTACTCTTGGCAACTTGTAATGCGTCTTAATGATAGATATTAAATTAGAAGCACCTTGATGTTTGGAGTTGTGAAAGAAATGACTAAGGTTGCCAAAAGCAGATATACTGAGAAAAGTAGTATGGTAAATGACAGTAAGACAGGAGACAAAAGAGTCACCAGCTAGGAGGATACAGCATTCTGGAACTACCATTTCAGATACGGGCATATGGCTCAAAACTAAAGACTCCAGAGAATCACGTTGTATGTGGTTTCAAATGGTGGTTCTGAGTCATCAATACACCACATTATGGTGACATATGGAAAGTATAGGCTGTAGACCCTGGCAGACACAGAGTTCAATGAGACTTGGGATGTGATCATGGCAAGTTTTTCAAACATTTTGGACCTTGGTTTCCTCATCATGTAAAAAGGAATTTGAAATTGAATGAGTTAATGAACATAAAGAGCTTAGTATGATTCTTTGCACACGTAAGGTGCCTTTATACTAAGGCAATGGAGCATATAACACATTATAGAAAAAAAAAAGATTGTTTTAAAAAATTTATACTTTAGTCAGATGGAAAATTAATTTTATCTAAATACTCCATTCTCCGTTACTCATGATTAAAGTCTTGCTACATTACTAGTATACAGTAAAGTGCACAGGTCTTAATGTGTTCTGTTGGATTACATTTAATTTTGAATATTAATGTGATAGTCTTTCATTTGCACCGAACTACTTATTAGTGAGTTGATATAGTTGATAACTGTGGTAACTTGGTTAATTTTATATTAACAAAGCTCTTTTATAGGGAGTTAACATAATTTTAAAAAGACTGAGTTGCATTTGTAGTCAGCGTTGGTCTATGTTATGTTAACTCAGTTGCAGTGTTCTTTAGTAAATTGTGTTTATTTGTGGTCTTTAACAAAAATCTCTACATATAGCTTCCATTTATTAGTACATAATAAATGTTAACAGGAGTCTTATGTAAGATTATGAAGTTTGTCTACTCAAGTTTCTTTTTCATTTCTCTCATTTAGGGAGGCTAATATATGAGGGTACTTCAAAAAGTTAATGGAAGATTCATATTATCTTTAGTTTTGTTTTTCAGCAAACTTTTTGAAGTGCCCTCATACTTCTCTTCTTCCTTATACTTCCTGTCTGTTGAAAAGCAAAGAGCTGAGATAGTCATTCATGCCTGCTGGTTGGTTGACTCTTATGACTCTTATGTGTTTATAAATTTGTCAGTTCAACTATGCATTTATGTTTCAGCTCTGTGCGCTAAAGTCATTTTTGGCTAGCATGAAGTAGATAGGGAACTATGGGATGGAGAGGCAGGGAACTCAGTAAAATCACAACTATTTTTTCTCATCAGCTGATCTGGAAGGTAAACTTGACTTAAATCCCTTAGGATCAATTAGGGGATAGGGGATCCTGATATAGTTCTTAACTGTCTTTGAAAAGAGAAGCTGGAGTTCACTTGTGTTTGGCAGAGAAATGCTGAGCATAGAGGGGCGTTAGTCCTTCCTAGATTAGGACTCTGTTGATCATCGGAAATCCCATCCTTATTCTTTTCTTCTCCTCTTTGACTTTAGGTAAACCTCTTTTTTGATGTATGTTTCTTTATATTTGATGTTATTGTTAAACCCTAACTCCCACATTTCATTTATTTTGGAATGTATCATTATGACCTATTCATTCCAAATTAATTCACTTATATACACTTCTACACAACCCAAATTAATCACTCATCAGCTTGTGATATAATTTAAGTAATTATAGCTGAATCTATCATAGCAAACATATAAATGCTTTCATTCAGAATACTGTTTTTATTCTAAGAAATATGGTATTCTGTTGTAAACCTTATACATAACCATTGATCCAGATTTTGGAAATCTTTAAGAAGGCTGAATTAAATTTTCTGTCAGCAGAAAGATTACCATTTGTTGATTTCTTATGCCTCTAATATAACTGTTAAATATTAAGAATATATAGTATAATCAAAAGAAAACAGACTAGCAATGATTGGTATTAGGCTTAGTATTTTTTCATATTCAGGATTATTGGGCAAAGCTATCTTAGAACATTCATTAAGTTAGAATAAAATCTCTGTGATTATAGGCATCTTGAGTTTAGTAGAAAAAAATCTAAAGAAAATGATAACAAGTAAATTGTTATGGCATTGTATAACATATTAAAAACAGGAAATTCTGATCAAGATTTGTGTTTAGTTCTTTCAAAATTAAACATAGCTGCATTATTTAGAAAGTATATACTGTAGTGATATGTACATTACTGAACCTGTTGTTTGTTTTGAGCTGATTATTTTTATATGAATTATTAACAAAATGTGCTTATATTAGGGTAATTTTTCTTTGATACTCAGCATCAGTTTACTTTCCCTGTCTATAGCATATACCACCAATTGATACCTATGAGACTCCATCTAATATTAATATTAATCTAAGAAACATAATCATAAATATAAGATTCCTTAGGATTTTATATTCGCTGCAAAACTGTTATTTACTATATAAAATTCTTATATAATTTATATAACATTGTATTTAAACATTGGATTATATATAGATAATATGTATATGTTTCTGCTGTTGTGGATTGTCATACACTCAGGCACCTAATGGTTCTCCTTGCTTCCAGTCTGTTCCTGATGCCCTTCGTTGTTAGTGGTGAGGATTTGAAAACAGATTCAGTTTTTTAAACGTTTATTATAGAACGTTTCAAATATAGGCAACAGTAGAGAGAATATCATAAAAGTTCCCATATAGATTGAATTTGTGATAAATAACTCCCTGTTATTAAAGAATCAAATCAAGTCTCTAGACCAGTTAATATATCAATCAGAACTCTCCATAGCCCGGTTCCAACTTTCCTTTCCAGCCTTTTCTCTTATTACAATCTCAATATTCTGTTGAATTTGATTACTTACTACTTTATGGGTTTTCTGAAAATGCTTTGGAAATTCCATGCATCTTGACATCGTGAATTTGCTCATAGTGCTCCCTCTACCTTAATTGTCCTGCTTTTCAACTTCATCTGTTGAAATTCTACACATTATTCAAGGCCCAGTTTAAGAATCAGCTCTTCAGGAAGGCTTCCTTGACACATTTTTTTTTTCCTCTCTGACTCTCCCAGTTGTGGACGTTTTCTTTTGGCACTTCCTACCTCTCATTTATTCAGAAAATATTTGAGTGTACTGTGTTCTCAGCCATTACTGGGTACCTCATATCTGTTTCTCCTACTAAATTGAGGCTCCAAGATGTTAGAAACCTTTCTATCTTCATCTTTTAGTCCTCTCTTTTATTTAACACAGTGCCTCTCATATAGTAGAAGCTTTGAAGTGAATAGTGAGCTCAACAGTCAGCTTTCAGTTGTTTTCAAATAGATTATTACATAATAAAATTCTACATGTGAATACTTAGAAAGTTTTTTTAATTAAAAAATATATTTGTTTTTAATTTTAAAAGTAAAATATATTGTTAAAAGTTTAGATAATATAAATAAGGACAAAGAAGAAAATTAAATGATCTTAGAAACCTAGAATAATGATAGCCTAAAATACTTTTGAACACTTTACATTGATTCACTTTGATTAGCTCTATTCCCATTTCTTTCCCTCTTTCTTTCTTCAGTAGTCCCCATTTCCAAACCAGAAACCACTGTCTTTTCACATGGATTTTTGGTAAACGGACTTATTATCTATTTCTGTGTAACAAATTACCCTGAAACATTTGTTTTCTCACAGTTTCTGTGAGTCAGGAATTTGGGAGCAGCTTAGCTGGGTGGGTAGTTCTGGCTCTGCATTTCTCCTGAGGTTGCAGTTAAGATGTTGACCGAGTCTGCAGTCATCTGAAAGCTTGACTCAGCTGGAGCACCTGCTTCTAAGATGGCTCACTCACACTGTTCATTGGCAGGAGGCCTCAGTTCTTTGCCATGTGTACTTCTCCACAGGGCTGCTTGAGGGACCTCATGACATAGCAGTTGGCTTCCCCCAGAGTGATCAAGATGGAAGTCACACTGTTTTTTATGACCTAGCTTCAAGTCCCACTTTGTCATTTCTGTAGTATCTGTCTGTATACAAGTTAGCACTACTCAATGTGGAGGACTACACAAGGCCATGAATGCTGAGAGATATGAGGCTCATTGGGGACCATCTTGGAATCTAGCTGCCGCTCAGGTAATATGGTGAGAAATAGGGGCAGCAGTTTGGGGACCATCTTGGAATCTAGCTGCCGCTCAGGTAATAAGGTGAGAAACAGAGGCAGCAGTTGTCTAACACTACTATTCTGGAGTAGGGAAACAGAGGTGAGATGGAGAAGCCAATTATCATTTAGTTTTTACCAAATTGGAACTTTACAGTGTAACACTGCCATTGTGTTTGGAAATGACAAAGTAAGAAAGAGTTTCTAAATTCTTATAAAGATGCAGTCCTAAATCTATAGTAACACCTTCACATGCTAGCCTTCAGATTTTTCATACACTGAGTTGTCTGAATAGCCTCAAAGAATAAGAACAATTGTTTGTTATTTATTAATATTTATTAATACTTATGTATAAGACAATGCATTAAAGTATTTTCCTGCTGTGTATTTTTTACTCCTCAAAACGACTGTTTTATATAGAGGAGAAATGAGATTTTAAGTATCAGAGTAGGATTGGAATCTAGCCAATCTGACTTTGGAACCAAGTTCTTAAATATTATGCTGTTGTATTTCAATCTTTTAGTATTCTTGGAACACAGAGGGTATATAAGTGTTGCACTCTCTTTGTAACCTCTCTCCCCCTGGGTGACGGAGATGCAAAGGATTACTCAAAGCCTGTTTCCTCTGAGCAGTGAGAAGACGTGAAGGGGTTAATTTCCAGGAACCCTCAAGAGAGAGGTATACCTCCTTGGAAAATTAACCCTGAACTGGGGTTCTGTCTCAGTATTTATTCTCCAGGCTAGAAAGTTACAGAAAAGGAACATAGGTGGAGTTATGGCTAAGTATAGTTTAACAATAGAGGCTGGTAACATCAGTAAAATAACAAAGTAACATTCCATAATGCAATTTGCAAAAGGCATCCACCAACAAAAGCTTGTTCTTAGCAAATACTGTCTTTTCCTACAGCAGTTTCCTCAGTA
Organism: Galeopterus variegatus; assembly: GCF_000696425.1. Lineage (NCBI taxonomy): Eukaryota > Metazoa > Chordata > Mammalia > Dermoptera > Cynocephalidae > Galeopterus > Galeopterus variegatus. Next base: position 540,649 of record NW_007726721.1, read on the forward strand.
TTTTTACATAACAATAAAGCAACTTTAGGTTAACCTGCACTGAGGATGTCTGTCCTTGAGCCCACAATTTTGCTGTGTTACAATTCTTTATCTATAACAGAGACTTTAGGCTGGGGAAAGCTTCCTGTCTTTTGCAAGCTTAACATTTCTATATGTAATTTTTAAAAGGTTCTGAAACTACAGGGCTTTGGAAGCTAGGCCCTATGAAATACATTTGCTTTATAAATGTTAGTATACTCCACAATAAGCATACCACTGATTTTTGGTAAATTAAAAAAAAGATCACACTAAAATAAAAACAAAATAAGATTTAAAAAATAATAGTTATTATTATCCATAATAAATCACATTTATGAAAGGAATGTTGTTTACTAGGTCCTGATCATGAGTTTGATCAGGTTACCTATTTAGTGTGTTTCTTTTTCTTGATTTCTACCAACCAAAAATTATAGATTGCTGAATTGGTAGCAAGCATGGCTTGCTTAGATAATTCTGGATATTCAGATTGAACTTGACCCAGAAAGTAAGGATAATTTCTTACTCAGGGCTGTTTCTTGTACTGTCAGACTTTTGATGAGCTTTGTCCCACTACAATGCTGAAGGTTTGAATATTCCAAAATGAAGCAGTGGCAAATTTAACACTAATTAGCTTCCTGGTTACTCATAATGGGAAAGTCAATCACTTGGTGATCAACCCTTATACACCATGACTTTTTTAAAATTAAAAATTAAAATTTTTGTATTGTGCCATAAATCAATATATCCATGATATTCAAGATTCCAAACATATTGCTCAGATGTGCATACAAGCTGGGCAAGGCTCTAGAAATCATAGAAATGATCATTTCAGATGTTTATCAGTGTCTTGAAATACAAACACTTTTTCCTGCAACATCCAGTTTATAATAAGATAGAAAATTCAATATATTCAATAATGTTTTCTATGTATACCAAAAAAAATTAGGACCATTCTTACCTCATTGAGGCAGTTAGATGTACTTTTGATTGCCAGCTGCATGTTGAGGTCTAAAGTAATGTGTAGATTAGGCAGTCATTTGCAACCTCTTCTATAACTTCATATCTACACAAATAGCTAGTATTTTATTAGTACTGATCCCTGTCCACCTTTTCCAGTTGTTATCATAATTCAGTTCGTGGTATAGTTTCAGTCTCCTGGAAATAACTTTTTACAGCTTGAGATGTCAATGATAAATCAAACAAAAAAGTCATTGATCACTTCTCTCTCAAATAGATTGTCTATAGTTATATAATGAGCTGGTTGATATTTTTTCACATTTGTGGTTCCAACTGTGAAGCAAAAATACTGCTAGCATGAACATATAATAGTGTTAACTCTCTTACATTGTATGCTATTAACATACAGTGCCCAACCATATCATATGTTAAAAGAATTTTGTGCCTTCTGCTTTCTCATCAAACATATGCCGTTAACTTTGTGGATTTTTTTAAAAGTTCTCTTTATAATGATTTTGTTAATATGAGTACAGCTGTGAGTGATGCCTTTGTAATTTTACACTTCTCTGTTTTTAGTGACAGAACTCATCAGTTTTACACAGAAAAGCATATTTTTCCCTTGTTTTGTAAAACCCTACTTGGTTTGTTGGAGACGTACTTTATTTTGAAAACTATTCAAAAGCTTTGACACTTAACGTCACTATAGATAACACTGGTCGCTAGAGGCAAAAAGATGTTAAAAAACAGTTTTCAGATACTTACCAGAATACTTCCCATTTATACTTTTCTTTTCCAGGTACTCCTACATAAACATCCCTTTTGCAGATTACTTAACCCCAGTTCGTACTGATTGACATTCTGTATTCCGTTGAAGCTCTGTTCTGTGTATCATTATTTTGAATTCTGGCCTCTACAGAATTATTTTTATCTATACATTTATGACTTAAAACAATTTTTATGAGTTTGGTTTATATATTACATAGTAACAGTAGGGTGTCTGAAAAATCATATTTACCTTTTAAATTAATGATTGAATATACCAGGCTGCCTGTAGAGCATTTGATAGACTGACAGGGCCCACTAGTGGAACACAGACCACCATGCTTTGAGAATATTCCACCAAGCTGTTTCAAAAGCAGTTAGTAAAAGTGCCACAAGTCTGATTATTACACAAGAAGTAATAGGTACAGCTGCTAAAAGGCAATGTACAATGAAAGGAGCAATACTACTGCCTGGTGATGACTCTGATAACTAATTTCTTAAACTCACCCGGCCAAGAAGTAGAGGAAAAGCAATAGGGCAAGTAGTAAGGAGACACAGCAGAGAGAAAACTGTGTAACAGGAATAATCACAGAATAAAGATGAACATTACAAAGGAGTGAAACACCAATTAAAACCACTGTCTTAGAATATTAAATGAAGAGCAGATCAAATATTAATTTACTTCGGTAACCTCAAGCAAAGGATAACTTGTCCCATGCTGAAGCTGCTGTAGTCTGATCGATGCTTTGTTGTAGCTCAGTGTGAGTTGAGTGCCATAACAGCTGTATAGTATATAAAGACTCAGTTGACCAGAACTAGGTATATCAAAGAAGCCATCCTCCAGTATGATTACTTTTCTGTAGTGAAGAATGGCATCTCAATACTTGGAATATAATAGGTGTAAATATATATATTATTATCTATTGCTGCATAACAAACTACCCCAAAACTTAGCTGCTTAGAACAACTGACATTTATTATCTCACAGTTTCTGTGGGTCAAGAATCTAGGTACAGTTTAGCTAGATTCTGTGATTCAGGGTCTCTCACAAGGCTGCGGTCAGCATCATGGCTGTGGCTGCAGCATTCTCAGGAGTCCAGGGGGGAGGAATTACTTCCAGGCTTAGTTGGGTGGCTGTTGACAGGCCTCGGTTCCTTGCTGCCAGTTGGACTGAGGACTTGGTTCCTTGCTGACCTGTTGACTGGAGGCTTCCCTCAGTTGTTTGCCACATGGGCCACTCTATAGGGGAGCTCCCAACAGGGCAACAGGGTGAGCAAGGTGGAAGCTAGGTCTTTTAGTAACCTAATTTTTTTTTTTTTTTTTAAAAGATGACCGGTAAGGGGATCTTAACCCTTGACTTGGTGCTGCCAGCACCACGCTCTCCCAAATGAGCCAACCAGCCATCCCTATATAGGGATCCACTGAGGACTTGGTTCCTTGCTGACCTGTTGACTGGAGGCTTCCCTCAGTTGTTTGCCACATGGGCCACTCTATAGGGGAGCTCCCAACAGGGCAACAGGGTGAGCAAGGTGGAAGCTAGGTCTTTTAGTAACCTAATTTTTTTTTTTTTTTTTAAAAGATGACCGGTAAGGGGATCTTAACCCTTGACTTGGTGGTGTCAGCACCACATTCTCCCAAGTGAACTAACCGGCCATCCCTATACAGGGCTCCAAACCCGTGGACTTGGTGTTATCAGCACTACACTCTCCCAAGTGATCCACGGGCCGGCCCTTAGTAACCTAATTTTAGCAGTGACATCCAGTCAGTTTTGCTGTATTCTGTTTGTAAGAAGCACCTTAGTAGGTTGAGCCCACCCACATGCCATTAGACAAGGGCATGAGGACTGGGGGGCAAGGATTATTGGGAGCCATTTTAGAAGGCTGCCTGCCACAGTAAACATTTTCATGAATGAGTGAATGAAGCAAAAGAGAGGAACTTAGGGAAAATACCTCATATTAGTAAATCCTGCAGAAGTAAAGGTTGCAAGAATGGAAATTGAACTGTAAAAGGAAATTAATCTATGAACAAGACTCATTTTAGCTAAAATAGGCATGTCCTATTGGTAATTACACTCAGTTCATCCATATCACATAAGAAAGGCTTGGAAAGCATGAGTGTTTTCTGCAGACTCTGAATCAAATAATATCTTTTAATACGGCCAATCCCTATATTTAGAAAAGTTAGAGCATCCAGATTTGATGTATTTCAGTCGTTGGTTCTTAACTCTCATTGCACATTAGAATCACCTTGGAAACTTTGCAACCAAACAAAAAAGGATATTGGGCTCTATCCCAGGCTAAATAAATCATGGTTCGTAAAGGTGGGGCCCTCATAAGGGCATTTCAGATGGAAAAGGCTGCTCAGATGATTCTAATAGGTAGCCAGGGTTAGGAACCACTGATTTAATTGGTTCTTAATAAAATACGGAATTATGCACCCTTTCTCTGGTTTAATGCAAACTGAAAAAGCAAATAATTTTATGAACAAGCTTTCTTCATTCAGCATGTATTTATTCAATGTTCAATATCTAGAATGTGCATAGCACTTGTGGGGATAAAAAAGAAAAGTAAGTATAGTAGTTTAAAAATTGGTGTAAGGTATACTTCACGATGTAGTTATATGGGTATTTACAATGATTATTTGTTACAATCTCCAAATGCTGTAGAGTTTCAGAGAGAGGAGAGATGAATGTAGACTAGAGTACATAAGGCTGTTTGGAAGAGTTGGGATCTGGAGTACATAAAGATAGCACAAGGTGAAATGCAATAATTTGTTTCACCCAACAGATCCTGATCCTGGGGTCTGATTTCGAGAGAGATGACGGTTTAGCCAGCAATTTGATCTTATTCTGTAGACCACTGGCTATATAATAGGAGCAACTGAGGAGCTTGAAAAATAACTATACCAAGCTTTACGACTGGAGATTTTTATTTAACAAGTTTGGGTGGGGCCCAACTATAGTACTTTTTTTTTTTTTTTTTAAAGATAACCGGTAAGGGGATCTTAACCCTTGACTTGGTGGTGTTAGCACCATGCTCTCCCAAGTGAGCTAACCGGCCATCCCTATGTAGGGATCCGAACCCTTGGCCTTGGTGTTATCAGCACCACATTCTCCCAAGTGAACCACGGGCCAGCCCTCCAGCTATAGTAATTTTTTAAAAGACTCCCTGTGATGCTAATGTGTAGCCAGGGCTGAAAACAACTGTGATAGGATCACATAAGGTTTCTGGATATTTTTCATTAGGATGGTTTAACATTCATCCATTCATTAAAAACACTTTTTTTTTGTAATGTCACAGGCACAAGAGAAATAGTGGTGAACCAAAATAGAACAGGAAAAATTACCTGTTTACACTTAAAGGGATGGTAGGGAGCTTATATTCTATTCTGGTAGAAGAAAACTGATAAACTGATAATGTACAATGCAGTAGGTAGAGATAAGTGCTTTGAAGAAAATAAAGCATAGTAAGAAAGGCAGAGTTGGGGAGTGGAGTTGGAGGGGAGAGTGCTATTTTATGTCAGGTTAGGAAAGACTGACAATTGGCATTTGAACCAGAGACCTCGAAGAAGTGAGGGAGTGAACAGGCAAGAAGTAGACAGCAATTGAAGCTGGATGCTGTGGACCAAGTCATATCTTTCCAAAATTAATATATTGAAGACCTAACTCCCAATGTGACCATATTTGGAAATAGGCATTTTGGAGATAATTAAGGTTAAATTAAGTTAAAGTTAAATGAAGGATGGAGTCCTAATCCAATAGGATTGGTGGTTTTATAAGGTGTGGAAGAAGAGAGAGACCTCTCTCTCTCTCCCCATGCGTGATACACTGAGGTAAGGCCATGTCGACGACACAGTGAAAAGGTGTCTGTCTGCAAGCCAGGAAGAGAACTCTTGCCAGAGCTGAACCCTGCCAGAACTTGATCTTAGACTTTCCAGCTTACAGAACTGTGAGAAAATAAATTTTTATCGTTTAAGCCACCCAGTCTATGGTATTTTGTTATGGCATCTAGAGCAGACTAAGACACTGGAACAGTGGGCTCCATAGGGGAGAGTATAGAAGGATCAGGTGGGAAGAGAGGCTAAATCATGTAGGGATTTGTGGGCTAGAACAAGAATTGTGGATTAGATTCTTGATTGCTTTGTGCTCTGGTTGCCAGAGTGTAACAAGGAAAAGGGTTGGTTGGGTGGAGAAGAGGAACCCATTGGATGGTTTTAAGCAGAGGAGTAATATAATTTCATTTACATTTGGAGGGGTCACAGTGGCTGCTTTGTGGGAGAATAGTCTGCTGTTTACTGATATGGGAAGACTGTTGAACAGAATAGTGGGAGAAGGGGAGGAGTCAAGAGTATATTGTTGAACAAACTAGGTTATTTTGAAGTGCTACTCCAAGTGGAGATGATAAGTAGTCAGTTGGTTAGATAAGTCTGGAGTTTATGGAAGACATTAGGGCTGGTGATATGACTTTTGGAGTATTAGTGTATAGATCAGTTGTTCTCAGCCTTGCATATCAAATCAGTTTGGTAACTTTCAAAAAATTTGAGGCTTGGGCCGGCCCGGTGGCGCACTGCGCTAGTGCGCCGCTTGGGAAGCGCGGAGGCGCTCCCGCCGAGGGTTCGGATCCCACATACAGACCGGTTCCCGCTCACTGGCTGAGCAAGGCGCGGGGGGCAACACCGAGGGTTGCGATCCCGTTGCCGGTCCCGGTCCGGTACGGGGGCGACACTGAGGGTTGCGATCCGTTGCCGGACACGGAAAAAGACAAAAAAACAAAAAACAAACAAAAAAAAAAACAAAAAACAAAAAATTTGAGGCTGGCCCCACCCTTACAGCTTCTCATTTAAGTGGGCCGCCACAGACATTCCTGTTTTAATTTGATTAGTGGTTAGGTTAAACATTTTTTAGACAGCTTTTATTGCATAATTGACATACAATAAACTGCACGATTAAAATGTACTACAGTTTGATATGTTTTGACATATATATACCTGTGAAACTATCACCACAACCAAGCTAGTGGACATATCCATCATCCCCGAAAGTTTCTTCGTGCTTCTTTCAGTTCCTCCTGCCTGTGCCTCCCCTCTCCTATCTCTAGTCACTAGCAGCCACTGATCTGCTTTCTGTCACTGTAGACTAATTTTCATTTTCTAGAATTTTACAAAAATAGAATCATAATTATTTTTTGTCTATGTTGGGCGTCAGTAGTTCATTTCTTGTTGTTGCTGAGTAGTAGTCTATTACATGGATACACAATTTCTATATCCATTCACCTATTGATGAACATGTGGGTTATTTTCAGTTTTGGGCCATTACAAATAAAATAGCTATGAACATTCATGTACAAGTTTTTGTATGGTCATATATTTCCTTATCTGCGGGTACATATTTTGGAGGTGAATGGATCATATGGATCACATTTTTTTCTTATGTTTCAACATGAAGTTTTTTGTACATAGATGTGTGTTTTTGAGGAAAGCTTTTATGCACAGAAAAAATTATTCAGGGACTGCTTTCATTATTAAAATTAATGTTCAATTTATTACTTTCATAAAAAATCTAGTTTTTCTTTTTATTACTTTCATTTTAAAAAATCTAGTTTTTCTTAAATGTTTGTTATTTTTACAAATCCTACTCTATAAAATTTAGCAAAATTTAACTTTTGCTTTCTCAGCATAGGTATTTAAAACAAACAAACAAACAAACAAAAAAAACCCCTTATAACTCCAGGGTCAAAGGTTTGGTTCCCGGTACCGGCCAGCTGCCCAAAAAAAAGAAGTCGTAGGTGAATTCCAATGTGGAGCCAGGGTTGAGAACCATTGTACAGATGATATTGAAAGCCAAGGACTGAATGAGGTCATCTAGAGTACCGTTTCTTGAGCTTTAGCATGCATAAAAATTACCATAGTTCCTGAGAGTTTGCATTTCTAAAAGGCTCCCAGGTGTTGCTGCTCTTGGTTGGCAAACCACACTTTTATAAGTAGCACTGGTCTGGAGGATTAGTAGAAGAGGTATCTGAAGACTGAGTCCTGGGGCACTCAGTTTAGAAAATGGGAACAGGAGAAGGAACCAGTCAATGAGACTGAAAGATGTGGCAGGAGAAAATGAGAAGAGTGTATGTCCTAGAGGTTGAGTGAGACAAGTTTCTCAGGAAGGGAAGGGGCGATAAATGCAGGTAAATGCTGCTTGAAAAGGCTAAAATGAGGACTGTGGTTGACTATCAGATATGGTAAAGTAGTTACTGGTGACTTTGAAAGCAATAATGTCAGTAGAATGCTAAGGATAAAAGCCCGGTTGGTGTGAGCCCATGAGAGAGTGGGTGAAAGAAGTTTGAAGAATGATTATAGACAGTCACTTGAGGCCTATAGTGGAACAGAAAACAGAGAAATAGGGCAGTGGCTAGAAAGAGATGTAGACTCAGGAAGGGGGGTTTTCTTTCTTTCTTTTTTTTAAAGGTAAGAACTATGCTGACAGGAATAAGTCAGTAGAGAAGGAAATATTGTTAAAGCAGGAAAGAAAGGTCAGTGGCAGGAGTGGATCCAGTGGGCAGAGAGAGGGATGGCTTAAATAGGAATATGGATAGGGAAGTTAGAGTATATGGGTACAAGTGGGAGGCTGCGAACATTTTGATTGAATAGCTTCCATTTTCTCTGTGAAATAAGAATCAAGGGCACCCCTTGATAAAATGGCACACAGTAAGATAAGTTTTGTTTAGTGCTCTGTCTCCATACATAGAACAGTGATTGGAATATAGTGCTTAATAAATATGTATAAATAAATTAACATAAGAAAGAATAATCTTGGATTGAAGGGGAGACGGTGAGGAATCCAGTAGGTAGTGTAAAAGGATGCTGTTGGGTTAGGCTAGAGTAGTGTTAATGGGAGTGAAAGGAGGAACAGTTCCAATAATACGGAAGAAAAATTGAAAGGATCTGATGTTTATTAAGAGGAAGGAAAAGTTTAGGATACCCTATTTGTAGCTCTGAAATTGTCTTTAGTCTTTCAAATTAAGTGAAAAACTAATACCAAACTATCATATCTTTTAATGATTTGACAGGTTTTTCAGAGAATTGCTGATTACTCTAACCTAGTTTTTATACAAATATAAGTAATCTAATCTTGTCAGTGCTTATCAAGGACTATCTTAATATTTACCAAGGAAACAAGTCTTCTGTGCCACAACCTCCTAGGAGTTTAGGGAAAATTGTGTTCTGGTCTTCTGCAGAAGTATTCAATGTTGAAAATTAAATATATGTAGATCTTGGAGTAAAAACTTGTAAATACTCCAGCATAGATTCTTGAAATGATGAAGATATTATTCCTGGCATTCTATAAGATCCGAGAAAAGGATCAAGAGTAGTGTATCTAGTCTTGACTCTATCTTATTGGCTGTAAGAACTATGGGAAATCAGTTAGTTAATTTTATTTTTGAAATCAATTATGTAGGTAACATTTTTACCTGTGCTAACGTATTAGAATATTACAGATAAGACGAAACAACTCCTGACCACTTTTATTGCCCCTAGTGTTCTCACACACTTCCCTCCAATTTTGAGCCAATACTGGGGGAAAGACAATATTCTTGTTGAGTATGGGTAATAGTGATACTATTGGAATGTTGGAGCTACAGGACTAAATTTTAGGAAGAGGCAGGGTTAGAGATATGGTATATAGAAGTTTTCTACATAGGGAAGACAGATGAAACTCTTATAGTGGATGCATTCCCTGAAGCAGAATGTAAACAGAAACCAACACAAATGTCAAGAATTCTTTGTTATCATGATATTCAAGATAAATGAGCATATTTTGAGAGAGGGGAAAGAATTATTTTCAAAAGGGAAAGATTGAAGATTCAGAAGAGAAGGGTTATTTCATTCATTCAGCAAACATTTATTAAATGCTCTCAGGTGCTGAGCTTGATATGAATGAAAAGATACAATTTTCCAGGAGCTTATAGGCATGCATACAATTATAGATAGTATAATGTGACTGACTTATTTATTGTCAAAAACACATAACATGAAAGTTTAACATCTTAACCATTTTTAAGTGTATGACATATTTTATAACAGAAAGAACAGCATCTATAAAGGCAGGAGACTGGGGAAAAGCATATTGTATTTGAGGAATGACTAAGTAGTTCAGTATGGCAATATTGTTGGGTTCATAGGAGAATTGCAGTAGAGCAATCTGGAAAGCTGTGTATGTCATACCAAGTAATATAGCAGATGGTTATTGGGAGTATTGAAGAATTTTGAGAAAGAGAGTGACATGATCAGACCTTTTTTTGCTGGATGATGTGGAGGTAATTTGGGTAGACAATAGGTCTTAGTTTTTGCAATTGGTGATAGAATAAGAGTAGTGGAAAATTCCCAGGTGTGTGTCCCCCAACCCCTGTGGCTGGCTGGTACAGGAATCTGAACCCTTGACCCTTTGGTGTTATCAGCACCGTTCTAACCAGCCGATCTAACCCGCCAGCCCTTAAAATTCCCAGGTTTTTCTCCTGGCCAAGTGGTTTGAAAATGGTCCTTTGAGGATAGCAAATTGTGGGGGCAAATTATAAATTTAAGTTATTGACAAGTAGAGTTTAAGTTGCCTATGCTTTATCCAAGCAGATATATCTAGTAGGCAGATATAAATGTTGACCAAAATTTAAGTAAGATGAGGGATATAGTAACATTAGGAGATATTTGCTTGTAGTTGGTTTTTGAAGCTGTGGACTTAAATGACATTGCCCTGTGAACTTGTTTGCATGAAAAGAGAAGAGGTTAAGGACAGAGCTGTGAAGTAACTCTAACATTTAAGGGGCTGCAAGAGGAAGTATACTGAGATTAGATGAGCCAGAAGGTATAAGAAGATTGAGAAGGTGCTACTTACTGGAGAAGGTAGGAGGAGGAATAAGAAAGTCAAACCATTTAGCTTTGGTATAAGAAAATGTTAAATAGTGTCGTGATACACAGAGGTCAAATAAGGTGAGGACTGAAAGGTGTCCTTTGCTTTTGGCATAGTTGGTGACCTTATTATGGTTTTTTTTGGTAGACAGGAAAGACAGGTTTGGGAAAAAAAAGGTGAAGACATGGAGATGATTGAGAGTAGCTGGTGTTTTCAAAATAGAAAAGGAGAAAGGCAGGACAAGTAACTAGGAGTAAAGAAAATGACAGTCCTCTCTTCAAAAAATTATGAGCTGTTAGGTTTCCATAAGTAGTGTTTGATGATGCAAGTATAAGATGAAGTGGGAGTAAAGATAAGCTCAGATCTATTAGAAATGTGTTTGAGGGCCGAGCCCGTGGCGCACTCGGGAGAGTGCGGTGCTGGGAGCGCAGTAGCGCTCCTGCCGCGGGTTCGGATCCTATATAGGGATGGCCGGCACACTCACTGGTTGAGCGCAGTGCGGCCAGCCTCAAAAAGGACAAAAAAAAAAAGAAATGTGTTTGAAATGAGGAATTAGTATTTACAAGATGGATATGTTCCAAGAATTAGGCCTGACAGTTGATGAGGAGTTATGTTAAAAAAATTTGGTCCTTTCAGGTCTACATACCTTCAAAACCAAGTTGTTATGGAATAAAAAATTAGGTGTACTGTATTTCAGAGTCTTAATAAAATTTTTAATAAAGTTGTTTCACTGTTTCCTTATTTCTTCTGTAAATTATTCATAAAATGACCTAAAATATAAAAAATAAAAGGGCCCATGGTGATAGCTATTTTTTGTGGTATACTGATGGTTTATTCATGAACAAAAGTTCTTTCCTCTCTGTAACTCCCCTTCTGTTTTCTCTATCACAGCACAGTTTTTTATTCATTCTTAGTGCTTTTTGCACAATATACTTTTATTTAATTAATTTACTTTTGTGTGTTTTCTATCTCATCCGCTTAGTAAAATCCATGAGGGCCTGGACTATGTCTGTCTCATTCATGGTTAATCTCTCGCACCTTACCAATGCCTGACAAATGTTAAGTGTGCAGTAAATTTGTCAAACAGGTGGCTTTTATAAAATCTTTCCTTGGTTACATTTTTGGGCTATTGCCAGCAGTGTATCAATGGATTCACAGCAAGTTTGGATTTAGTTCACAGTTTTTTACTCACTAAGATTTATTCTGTTGCTTCAATTTACCATATATTTTAGTGTCATTAAGCAGATTACTTCTTTCTGAACTATGAGTAATGCTGCCTTTTTAAAGAATCAGTCATTGTTTTTATATGTTTGTTGGTGGGGGTGGAGGGCAGACCTATGGTTAGAAATTGCATATATCAAGTCAACATGTACTGGCCTCCTATCCACATGGAAGGTCACACAGCTCCTAAAAATATTTTGTACTGATGAACAGTAGATATCCATTAACTGGCTGTTGAAATGTTCCTCTTTTTCTTAGGTTACTGTAAATTGACAGACCTGCCAAACTTTATACAGTCTATTTGGGCTATATACGAAAGATACATAGGGGCTCCCAAATTTGTGAATATCACATTTCACAAGTTACAGACTACGCAAGTTGACATATGTGTGTAAGTTTTTGACGATAAAGCACAGTTGAGGTATGGCTATACAGCACTTATTAACTATAGATGACCTTTTTCTGTAGAACTTATCACAGAACCTTTGGTGTCACTAAAAGGTAAATCCCTGAATATAAAAGGCATACTTTATAAATGATATTCTGCCCTTTATTTTCTGAGTTAACTATTTTCCACCTCTAAAATTCCCTACTATAAAAAAAGACATTCCCCACTATCTTCCAGATTTTTCTCATCAAGTAGAAAAGGGATCACAAACCTCTATAAGATCCCTGGAGATAGGGGGACATTCTTTTTAATAGGGCATGGTGGGGTTGAGTCACTTCATGACATTGTAAAAAGATCATCATAAGCTATGTTCCTTTTACCTTCAGTGAGGGATCTTTAAAGCCCATTCACTTAAAGATTATGACTTTGCAATTCTAGGATTAGTTAGTTGGTTCAACTTTAGGAGAAGAGAAACACAAAATATATTGCTAAATATTATAAGAATAATGCTTTAAGCATGATCAGTTTCATCAAAATTTAGCTTTGTCAGGTTGGACAGGTAAGATAGAATAATCTTTAAGTGGAAGTCAACCCTCATCACTAAAATAAGAATAAAAGAATGGAATAGTTGTGTAGTACACATTTAGGAAAGGCTAGAATAAAAAGAGAAAGAGATATAACTACTCAAGAACAGAAAAAAAAACCCATTTTCTTAAGGAAGAAAAGCATCACTATGGTTGATGATTTAAAAAATAGCAAAATAAAAACAAACATTAGAAGGTACAGATAACACGATTGCTCATCAGACCACTAGTGTCACATTTCCACTTGGCCCTAAGGCCAGCTTCGCTTATATTTTACAAAATCTGCAAACCCAGTATGTCTAGCTCTGAGTCTATCCGTCTCTGCTATTTAGAGTAGTCCAGTTCTTGGCTTCCTGCAACTGCTCTTCCAAGTTCCCCCATTTCTTTCGATATTACTCCTATTATTGGGGGGCTCTTTATCCTTCTATATTCAGGGTACACAGCAGGCTGCATTATTCTTTTGAAATGTCATCGATTCACTGCTTCTATTTCATTCCCCTGACTACACCATAGTAGAGATCCTTGTTACTATTACTTCATTTCTAGTTTGATGTGGTAGTTGTCTAGCTTGTCTTCTTTCAGTCTCTCCTCTGACCAGTTCAACTAATTGCTCTTTCTGTGTTAGTTTTGCCTCCTAGGAGAGTGTACGATTATTGAGTATTTTATTCTTACTATTGAGTATAGTGCTTAGAAGAATTCTAGATTCATACCTTACTTAAAAATTATTTATTTAACTCACCCTTACGGTTTTATGAAGCAAATCACGCTCTACTAATATACTTTCACTTTCAGATTGATGGGCCATAAAAAAAGGGAAAGTTATTCTAGGGAGATTCTTGAGTGATAAAATCTTTTAAATATGAAAAACACTTGGTAGCAGTTATATTGTAAGATTTGTGAATTGGGGAATTAACATTTCCGCTTCCTACGTAAAAGTGAGAGTGAGATATTGAGGAACAATGCTTCATAGAAGATGGGTTCCAACTTGGAGACTAATCCTCATAGGGGAGTGATTGGTCATGTTATAAAAATATTCTGTACTTAACTACAGCTTAATAATTAAATTCTTGAAAATCTTCCTGGTAGGTACTGAGGTCATTAATGAATCTAGAAAACCCTAGAAAAATATTCAGTTTTACTTAAAGGCAGCACTAAATAAACCGTTGCTTTGCCTCACACGAATTTATCACCTCTCTTCCCCTGGGTGATGGAGATGCAAAGGATTACTCAAAGCCCGTCTCTTCTGAGCAGTGAGAGACCCCAAAGGGGTTAATCTCCCAGAACCCTCAAGAGGGAGGCATTCCTTCCTTGGGAAGTTAACCATGAGCTGGGGTTCTTTCCCCCACATTTATTCCCCAGACCAGGAAGTTACAGGAAAAGAGCGTAGGTGGGGTTATGGTAACAATAGAGGCTGGTAATATCAGTGAAACAAGCAAAGTGACATTCAGTAATGCAATTTGCAAAAGGTTAAGTTGATCCACCAACAAAAGCTTGTTCTTAGCAAATACTGTGTTTTCCTGCAGCAGTTTCCTCAGTATTTTTACATATCAATTAGTAGGTTAACCAAGGACATCTGTCCTTGAGCCAGCAACTTCGCTGTGTTTCAATTTTATATACACAACAGGGACTTTAGCCTGAGGAAAGTTTCCTGTCTTTTTCAAGGTTAACATTTCTATATGTAATTCCAAAAGGTTAGGCTAAACCTGAGACTACAGGGCTTTGGAAAATAGGCCCTGTGAAATACATTTGCTTTATAAATGTCAATGTGCTCCACATCAACTGACTATAAATAAATTTTATACATCTTGTTAGTAATAACAGCTACTAAATAACTACAGTTTATTGATTGCTAGAAACTTCAGGATTTCTCTAGTTTCAAAAAAATGTAAATTTATTTTAATGCTTTCAGTTTTATTGTAATGTAATGTAATTCAGTAACATTTTTATAAATTCAATTTGCATTAAATTTTGAGGTGGAGGGAGTAAGAGTACAATGTGCAGTAAATGAAGTTGACAAAGTCCTAATGTTATGGAAGGAAGAGACTGAGAGATCCATAATACCTTGTGAGACAAAATTATGACCACTCCTCAGTTGCATTTTATGTATCTTAGAGTGATTCAATTTTAAGTGACTCACTGTTCATTAGCTACTAGCCTAAACAAATCTTTTCTCAACCTTGGACTTTTGGCTTTCTTTCTCTTTCCATATTCCAACATAATTAAAAGAGAAATTAAATTCTTGTTGCTCTTGCTTTTTCCACTGCTGTTTATTCCTGTGTAGTGAGTGGTTGATCCTGTCAAATGAGTAAGCTTAGAGGCAGTACCATTTTTCTTTAAAAATATTTTTCTTCCACATTAAACCTTGATTTTTTCACTCATTCATCAGCAAATAATCATTGAGTACCTAGTCCTTTTTCAGTACTGTGCTATGTACTAGTTATACAGTGGTGCATAAAGCTGATACCTCCCTTTCCTTGTGGTGCTTTTAGCCTGAAAGAACAAACAGACAATAAAAAATGCAGCTCCCTTCCTAATACTCCCTGACCCGGGAGAGTGCGGCACTGGGAGTGCAGCACTGGGAGTGCAGCAGCGCTCCCGCCGTGGGTTCGGATCCTATATGGGGATGGCCGGTTCGCTCACAGCGCTCACTGGCTGAGCGCGGTGCGGCCGGTCTCAAAAAGGACAAAAAAACCCAAAAACAAAACATCTAAGACTCCATGTTATTTTTTGTCTTCGTTTGATCCCACTGTCTTAGTGCTTTTGGGCTACTATAACAAAATACCATAGACTAGGGTAGCTTGTAAACAACAAATTTATTTCTCATAGTTCTGAAGCCTGGGAAGTTCGAGATCAAGGGGTTGACAGATTCAGTGTTTGCTGAGGGGTTGCTTTCTGGTTCACATATGCATCTTTTTGCTTTTTCCTCACATGGTGGAAGGGGAAAGGCAGTACTCTGGGGCCTCTTTTAGGGCACTAAAATCCCATTCCCTCATGACCTAATCAGCTCCCGAAGGCACCACCTCTAAGACCATCACTTTGGTGATTAGTTTTCAACATATGAATTCTGGGGGGACATAAACATTCAGACCTTAGCACCCACCCACAGAATATTAGCTAAATGAAGGCAAGGATTTTTGTATGTTTTGCTCAAGGAGTATTTCTTGGTTGAGAAGTGAGGAAGGTACATCTAATGAGTCACCGGGTCCCCTTGATTCTGCTTCTTCATTCTATCTTTTAAAATTTTTATTTCTTAAATCTTTTTGCTTATTTTTTTATTGAAACATAGTTGTACATATCTGTGGGCTTCATCCTGTCTTAATCCCACTGCTGCTTCCTTAGCATAAACATTTAAAAAATTTTATTTTATTTTATTTTTTTCCCCCTGGTCTATTAAAGTAGCTTTCTAACAGTTTCCCTGCCTGTAGTAGCTTTCCCCTTCAGACTGAACCAGTAATCTTTGTAAAACTCAAGTTTGAATTTCTTCAGTGATCTCCCATCATTT
This sequence comes from Galeopterus variegatus, assembly GCF_000696425.1. NCBI lineage: Eukaryota > Metazoa > Chordata > Mammalia > Dermoptera > Cynocephalidae > Galeopterus > Galeopterus variegatus. The sequence goes on from NW_007726721.1 coordinate 556,971, forward strand.
AAGGGTGAATCAGATTCCTTAGCTTTTTATTATTGGGTTCCTTCCTATTTGTCCAGCCTTGCTTATTTTCATTTTTCTTCCATTTCCTGTCCTCCATTTTAAACTTTATGCTGCAGTAGTACCAATATTCACCAAATATGTTGCACTTCTTGAAGCTTTTCAAAGTGTGGTCCCTGGACCAGAGACATCAGCATAACTTGGAAACTAGTTAAAAATATGAATTCTTAGGCTTCACCCCACGACTTACTGAATCAGAAACTCGGGGTGGTGGTGGTGGGGTTGGGGTAGGGCTCAGCAAGCTAAACAAGCCTTCCCGGTGATCTGATGTACCTTGAATTTGAGAACCACTGCCTAATCTTTTTCTTTAAGTTCATTTCCTTAACAAGCTCAGCCATTAATTACCATTCTTTCAGTATCACTTTTATTTGTGTAACTCTTAATGTGCATTTCTAACCATGATTTATATATCAGTCCTATTTTTAAAACTGTGTATTGGACATCTGTCCTGGATATCCTTCCAGTACTTCAGACTATGTAGACTCTAAATAAAATTCATTATCCATCTCCCGAAATCTGCTTTATGTACTATTTTCTATTTCCTCCCAGCCTTGTAGCTTTGAATCATAGATTGTGCAATATTTTCTTATTATTTTCTATTTTGTCTTGCTGTAAAGGAACAACAGTAACAAAAACAAAAAGATTTTTTTTTAAAGAAACCTCTGCTGACCAAAATAGGGTTGGGATTTTCCAGACGATAGAATTAGCATTGTTTGTAGACCATCTGTTAAAATGTATTTTTGTCTTGCTTTCCCTTTCTGCTTTCCTGGCCTCCTTTCCCCCTCCTTACCCTTCTTTCTCTCTTAAGAACTTAGAGACTATTTCCTTTGAATCTTGACCTCAGTTGCCCAAGTTCTGTTATAAAGCTTGAGAGGTCCTTGACCCTGGACTAATAGGGTGACAGTTTGTTCTAGCACCAAAATTGAAGCCAGGCAACATTTCAGATATCCCTGTGCAGTTACCACAGTAGGTTCTCACTAAACATCTTTTAGATGAATAAGTATGTAGGTAAATCTCAAAGGATCGGGCAGATCTCCAGGGTCAAAAAAGCATAGTGAGATTTTGGCTGAGATATAAGGAAATTTTGACACTCAATAAATATTTGTTAAATGAATAGATAAAAAAAGATTTTAAAGGAAAGAGCTAATAGCCATTGTCACAGATGGTTAGATACTTCCTTCTCTGAAGGAGGAAGGATAAATTAAAATATTAGTATAAACTTTCAAGTTTAATTTTTAAAATTCATGTTTATTTATATGTGTGCCTCCCTATGAGCATTTAGTTTGATATTCATTTTTAATGATTTCCCATGTTGATTTATGTAACAATTATATTGTAATGGTTTGACCATATATCTTGGATTATACATTTTAACAGTTATTATAGTTCTATTTTTGTTGAACAGGAAAGACATTAATAGTCATGCATTGCTTAATGGGGATATGTTTTGAGAAATGCATTGTTAGGTGATTTTGTTGTGCAAACATCGTAGAGTGCACTTACACAAACTTAGATGGTATAGCCTACTACACAGCTAGGATATATGGTACAGCCATTATAATTTTAAGGGACCACCGATATGCGGTCTGTCATTGACTGAAACATTATTATGTGGCGCATGACTGTGTATCTTTTAAATTGTATATCTGAATTACCTTAAATATGAACAAGTCTTATACTTGAAAAATCATCATATTATATATCTATTCTTATAACATAAGATATTCTCTCATAAAGAACATATGTTCTTAAATTTTAATTTAAAAAAACCTTTCTTTTTAACATGCACACAGGAAGCCTCGACCTGTCTCCCAGTTGGTTGCACAGCAGGTTACTCAGCAGTTTGTGCCCCCTACACAGTCAAAGAAAGAGAAAAAAGATAAAGTAGAAAAAGAAAAAAGTGAAAAGGAAACAACTAGCAAAAAGAACAGTCATAAGAAAACCAGGTAAATTTGAAGAGTGTTTTATGACATTTTTGAAATAATAAAATTAACCGTTTAATACTTTTTTTTAACATTGATATACGCATACACACAAAGTGGAAATAAAAGATTCCATCTCCTCTATTATAAAGTATCATGAAAGTTTTTTCCAGGTTCAAAGATCCACAAATAAAAGCTTTTTTTTTTTTGTCTTTTTTGTGACCGGCCGCACCGTGCTCAGCCAGTGAGTGCACCGGCCATCCCTATATAGGATCCGAACCCGTGGCGGAATGCTGTTGCGCTCCCAGCGCCGCACTCTCCCGAGTGCGCCACGGGGTCGGCCTCACAAATATAAGCTTGAATGTGAGGATGCTTTTTTTCTTTTTACTAGTTTAAAAGACATTTGCGTCTTTTCTCTTTTTTCCACAAATATGAACTATCTATTTGAAAGCCAGGAGTGGTGGTCAAAATGCTGGGCTTTAACCAGTCAGAATGGTCATTGGTCCAGTCAGAACAGTCATAATACCCTCATTATCAGTGCATATTAGTAGAGTATTAGCTCTGCATATATCTCAACCTTAGCTTTTGTCAACTTCCTCTGTGGTGCAAATATTTCATTGTTGTCCCAAAACATCTATTTTAATAAAATGAATTTGTCTGCAAAATTATGATAGAGCTATACAAGCACAATTAAGAGACCACTACTTTCAGGCTGTCACAGTTGTTTGTCATGTTGAAGAAGGTTCACGAATGATTGGTTTGATTAATATTAATGATTTAAAACATTTAATGATATTTTTGTGGCTGGTCACACATCAATTACTTTAAATATAAATGTATTCATTTTGTTACTTTTACCTATTATTTATTATGTGCTCAGAAATTTGGTAGAGGGAAAAGCTAGTTTAAAATTTCATCATTTTTTGTGTTCAGGCCAAGATTGAAAAATGTGGATCGGAGTAGTGCTCAGCATTTGGAAGTTACCGTTGGAGATCTGACAGTCATTATTACAGACTTTAAGGAGAAAACAAAGTCACCGCCTGCATCTAGTGCTGCTTCTGCAGATCAACACAGTCAGAGCGGCTCTAGCTCTGATAACACAGAGAGGGGAATGTCTCGGTCATCTTCACCCAGAGGAGAAGCCTCATCACTGAATGGAGAATCTCATTAAAGTCTATTTTCTCCAATTTCTTAGTCACTTCTGTCCTACCATACAAATACACAGATTATGCCAAGAAGTACCACATTTTCATGACAAACACATTCATGCACAATCCATAATTTGAGTTTTACATAAAATAGGAATTTGTTAGAATTTGTTAGATTTTATTGCAATCTATGCCTACCAAACATTTCTGGACTTTACGTTTTGGTCTCTGCAGTTTAAGTGCCATGAAAATGTGGTTGAATTATTCATTATGCAGTGTTATTGGTAAGTCTATTTTCACTTTTAGTTTAGTGAATTCTAACACATAATTCTTGAATTCTGTACTATTGGCATGTAACGAGTTTAAATTTTTTTATAACATAGTGCAAGCTGCCTAAATATGTATTATTTGAGAATTGTGAAACAAATAGTTATATGTATACAATTCAGAGATCAACCTAATCAACTATTGCTGCAACAGGATTTTCTTAATGGTTATCTTCTTAAATACACCTGCTGGTACTTGGTGTGGTTAAATAGGAAAATTGTTATTAAATAAAGAATTTGTATGAGCTTTTGCCCATGTTTTTGACACATTTTACTAAATTATTGTTGCTGAATTATGTTTCTGGTTTTATCCATTTTTATTTTTTATTTTTTTTGTTTATCTGTTTGCTTATTTTTCAAAAACATTCATTTATTGTAATGTTTACTACCAGACTAGTAAACAATAAAACATTGATTATTTAGCTTTATAATTCAGGTTTAGTGTTATTGTCATTGAACACTGGTATTTTCTGTATTATATAAAACATTAAAATTCAAATAATTATAAGCATTTGGCAAAAACAGAGAAAAGAAATTTGCCATATTTTAAAAGCTGCAGTTTTGGAAAAGCTTTAATTTAATGATAGTTTTATCACTGTTTTCTTGTCCCAAACTTATCCAGGGTCATAGAAGTATGAATCTAATTAATACAGAAATGGGAACTGTTGCACAGAACTGGGAAATAACTAATCTTAAATTGGCTTAATTGGCCTCTTATTAAATATAACAATTCTTATGAAAGTCATAGTACTCTATTTTCAGACGCAACTGCCAGCTTATGCATTTATCAATATCCCGAAATAGAAAAAGTACTTACAGCTCCATTCACTATTATGTAAAATAACCAATAAAATATTTTTATGACTACAGATTTTGCATTTTTGTTTACAACTGTGATATGATAGAGTGTTTTATGTTGTATTTAAAAATCCAACCTAGAAACCACACAGTACTTCTTAAATTCTCCTCCGGTCTCCTGCTTTCTCTTAACCATTTGCTTAATATATATATCCACCTGTAGGAGATTTATGAAATGTAAATGAACTTAAAAACATAACTTGCATACAAAATATCACATAAAAGACACCATAACATTCGAAGAAAAAATTAAACTGTAGGTCCTGACAGTTGTGATATTTGGTGGTTTCCCGTAGTAATGTACTTTTCTGTTTAATTGCAGTACTTTTTAGAGGCACAATGGTACTGTCTTTTTTGTAAGATGCTAGTTGTGAAATACAGTTAATTGCATACAGTAAAAGTCTGTGATTAAAACATTTATATACCTCATTCTTTAGTGTTGTTAAATGAAAAATTAAAATTTATGTTTATTATAAGATACTTTCAGTGGAATACCAACTGACTGGTTAAGTTATGTTCTTTTATAACATGAAACTTTTTTGTGTTATTCTGTTTTTCACATGTTTCAAATGTTTTATACATTTTTGGGGATAGTAAAAATTAAAAATAATTGTAATAAGGAAAATATTCTAATTTTTAAGTCAAAACTATGCTTTAAAGGCATTGCATCTTATGATGATTAAATACTTTCAGGATGTATTTTAAATGGACTGCAATAGAGAAAAATCTAACTGAAGTTGGGATTTTACCTGAAAGGGGCATACTCATCTTTCTGTATAGGTGGGGAGAAAGTATAGCATGGAGATTAAGAGCTAAGTGGCCTCTGGTGTTTGAATCCCTGTTGTAGAACTTAAGTGAGCTTGATTAAATTACACAAGCTCATTTCATATCTATAAAACAGGGATAATGAGGATCATATCTAATCCATAGGGTTATTGGGAGTATTAAATGCCAATCCATATAAAATTCTTAACAATTACCTGATCATACTGATTGCTCAGTAAATGTGAGCCTTTACTATCTTTATAGGTAAAATCCCATTACAAAATTACAGAAATGTTTTTTTGTAACAAAAGTTTATTTCCATGCCCTTTTGGATGACCTGAAGGAATGTTCTACAGGTTACACTGCAGTGTAACATCAGATGTTTGCTCAAGTCCCCAAAAGACCATAATTAAAGAACCTGGTGGTATGCACTATGAGACTGGAGAAGTGAACTAAGTTGACTAGTTAGAAATTTTTCAGTCCTTAATCACTGTTATCTTCACCTGCCTTCATTTTACCCTACCTCAAATATACTTCCACACCAGGAAAACAGACCCAAATTCCATAAGTCCTTACATCTAATGTTAAAATATGCAAAGTGATTCAGAGCCTGGGCTTAGACTATGTTTTTTAGCTCTGTTTCATGAATTTACAACGTGATTTTAGCAGTGGGTTCTTTTAACTAACTTCCATACAAAAAGGATTTGGATGTTTTTCAGAGTTTATTATCTTACTTTGATATAAGTAAGAGTGAAGATATATTGAGGGACACAAGAATACATATTCTTAAAACCTTTTGTATTGCACAATAGAAACAGTTGACTTAATAACTTATTTTTATTAAATGTTTTCTTAAAATTATAGCGATAATAAACGAAGTGAAAACATTCAAAAAGGAAGAAAAACCTCAGCTTTTCTAAGTTGATAGCATATTTGTTAACTTTCTTTTAGATAAAAATCTTTGTTGCCTAAAAATGTAGTTTCTACATATTATGTGCGTTAGTGGGAAATACTCTAGAAGTTTTAGTTTCCACTGAGGCCCTTATTTTACTTTCTTGATCTGCACCTTCTCTCTTTTCCAGAGTCCTTTATGGACCTGGTGTAGAAACTAGGCTATTTAGCAAGCCATTGATAGAAATTTCTCCACTGTACTTTAAAAAAGTGAAAACAGAAAAGTGAGTGTGTGTGTAAGGAGGGGCTATTTAGTAAGCTATTGATAGAACTTTCAGCACTATTTTGAAAATCAAGTGAAAACGGAAGAGTGTGTGTGTAAGGAGAAGAAAACAGTAAAATAATGCATTGACTTCTTAGTACTCACCCCTCTCATTCAGTTGTCTGAAGCAGCGAATGTAGAAAAATTGAAGTGCAGAAAAGTCATCAGTAACAAAAATAGTTGAATGTAATCAAAGGACAAGGTTATAGAATACAGGATGTGACTGATCATTTTCTGAAAGCAGAAGGAAAAGAATGCCCTCACTGGCTATTGAGGGTGATGAAGAAAAGCCCCACTAATCAAAGGCAAGGAAAAATAGAAATGGAAGAAAGTAAAGGAAGAGGAAAGGAAAAAAGACAGCAAATACAGTGGCAGAAATTAGAAAAAGGGCTCTGGGATGCAATTTAGATAATAGAGGAGCATCACTAGGAAGAGAACAAATAGTATTTATAGCATGTCAGTCTTTGAGGACATTTAAAAAACATGCTGTACTAAATCATTTTCACAATGACTCAGTCATTAAAGTTTACCTTGTGTTTAGTAAACTGTTTACTAGGGAAGCAATATGTGTAATACTTTAGAATGATTTTCATCAAAACTAAAAAGCTGTCATAGAGAAGTTTTACCTTGAATTATATACTTTTCTGAACAGATATCCACACTATCCCAGATCATTTAAATGTTATGTTTAAATGTATTTAGCCAGTGTATGAAATGGGCCAATTCTGGAGCACATGAAATGCCATAAGACCAGATACTTTAGTGGAAAAAATCAAGTAGAGCTCTGGAAGGTTTCAGTGCTCTGGGAAATGTTTCACGTTCTGAATCTTTTCCCCCTCATCAGTGGCAGTTACAGACTGCAGTAGCTATTTTACTGTTCTAATGCTTTAAGAATTTAACTGATAGTTTTTTTTTCTTTTTTTCTTAACATCAGTATTATTTCAGTGAACATTTTATTCAGTATATTTTGTGTGCCAGGCACTGTACTAGGGATTGGTTACCAACAGGACAGATATAGAACTCACATCTTAGTGGAGAGATAGGTAGACAATTACAGTGCTATTACTGCAACAATAAAAATACGTATATGATGCAGAAGTAGCAGAGAAGAGAGAGTGCTTGCCACTCCCTTTTTTTCTCCTAGAAAATTCACCTAGACCTCCGTATCTACTAAAATTCCACGTTGAAAACGTTAGGACTTCATCATGATGTTTGCAGCTGATAATGTGTCACCAGTAGTTTTAGCCAGCTACCCTTTTATCACTCCAACTTGAATTTTCAAAAATTTAAAAATTTAAACCATGTAATGTGAGATAATTTATTTTACAATACTATTTTTTTTTTAAATCAAGTAATAGCTGAATGAAGTCCCTTTTTAGTTTGAGAAGATGTTGAAGAAGCATATTATGTCACTCTGTCCAAATGGGAAATTTTATTCAAATCTATTTCAGGAAAAGTTTACTTCACCTGAGAAACCAATTTGCCTTTTTCCTTATGGCCAGTATAGATTATTGAATTGATTGTCCTCAATTTTCGCTTTAGTTATGAGAAATCTCAGATTAAATTGGGCTCAATTTTAATAATTATGTAGGACTCAACCTGCCTGTCCATATTCTAACTTCTTATTCTTGATTTTCTATCTATAATTTTCCAGATTCTAATTTTTATCTATTTATGTTTTTTTGTTCTTATAAACTGCTTCAACTCTCTTATGTAAATAAGGCTAAATAATAATAGTTAAAAAAAAAAAAAAAAAACAGAAAACCTGCTTTATTTTAAGGTGTGAGGAAGAGAGCCCCAAGGGGAACTTTTTTGGGACAAAGATCCAGTGATTTGGATGCCTCCCCAACTGGAGTTCCTGAGGAGGAAATAATACACATTGTCTGGTACATCTTGAGATTACATCTAGGTTTAGAGCTGCTGACCTACCTGGGAGGAGGGAGTTTGTAGGAAAGCTACCATATCATTTTTATTTATTTTTTATTCTCTTAGAAAATTCAGAAACTAAACTGGGAATCAAGATTTATTAATTTAGACTTCTTCATGCCTATTATTTGCATTATCCTCTTTTAATTCATAATTATAACTAGCAACAATGAAATGGTCCTGTGCTTAATTTTGGAATCAGCAAAAATCGGAAGAGCTGGGATACTGTAAAACTAGTTGGGGAGAAGACAACTTCTAAATGACAAAATGGTGGTGAAAGCATTTTGAAAAAAGAAAGCAGGCTGAGTTCCCAAAAGAAAAGGGTAGAGTGATTTTGGCTGTAGGCCCAAGAAGTAGTGTTTTTATTTTATTTATTTATTTTATTTTTTATTTTTTATTTTATTTATTTTTTTATTTTTTTGTCTTTTGTCTTTTTCCGTGTCCGGCAACGGATCGCAACCCTCAGTGTTGCCCCCGTACCGGACCGGAGACCGGCAACGGGATTGCAACCCTCAGTGTCGCTCCCGCGCCTCGCTCAGCCAGTGAGCGGGAACCGGTCTGTATTTGGGATCCGAACCCTCGGGCGGGAGCGCCGCCGCGCTTCCCAAGCAGCGCACTTATCCAGTGCGCCACCGGGCCGGCCCGAGTGTTTTTATTTTTAATAAGAGGAAAAAAACCCATATTTCTATCACAGAATAAGATAAGTAATACACTTTATTTAGAAAAGAGCAAAAAGGAATCATTTTTTATTTTACTAAAAATTAAGTACAGAAGCGTAAAAATAAAAGAAACCAAACTGTTGAGTGTTGTAATTTCTGTATAGAAAGGAATGTGGGGTAACAACAAGAATTCTGAATTTAGTTTTCAACTAAGCACTGGACTATTGGAGTATGCTGGTATCAGAATTCTTAATTATTTTTGGCCTTCCAGTTTTGGGCAAGTGGGTCAGGAGAGTCCTGATATGTGTTCCTTAATATTGTAATTATGAGCCTTTATTGATAACAGAATTTGGAGAATTTACACATGGGGTTTTAATTCAAAGTTTCCCGATGACTAAGTTTCCCTGCATATCTAGCTTTTTATTTTACTGACAGAATTTTTAAAAACATTATAATCTATTGTATTCATGGGGATGGAGTGTTCCTGAAGATTGGGCAATGTCCATAGGATATTCCTTGTTCCCTTCCCGACGTGGCCCCCTCTATGCTCTCCCTCCCCTGTAGATGGAAATGCCAGATAAATTCTGGGATCATAAAAGAGCTTAGGGTGTCCCCATTCGTTGGTTTTCTGCTGCCTCTTATTCTAATCTTGTGGCCTACAGCTAAGTTTTTTGAGAAGGAGGAAAATTACTCTTTTATCCTACCCCTGATCCTACCCCTTTCTCACATTTACTGGTCTGAATGAACACTTAAAATACTTTTAGTTCAAACTAGCAACATTATTTTCCACTTTTTATTCCAGTCCAATAAGGTCTGTGGGAATTGGACTGTGGAAAATGGAGAAATATACTAGAAGTCAAATAGAGGAGAAAAAGAATTTCACTTCTGAGTCTGAGTTTCTGATTCTTTGTGTTCTGCAACTAATCTGACTTGTGTTTTTCTAGTTGTAAATTTTGTTTTAATCCCCGAGACCAGTCTAAGACTAGCCATGCACCTTGGATCCTCAAAGATTTCTATTTGTATTCTGGATCTACATTCGTAACCATGTGGTTGATGAACTCTGAATTTCAGGTTGTTTTTAAAAATAGAATAACATCTCTATGGGATTATATTGGATTCTATATAGACCTTTACAAAGTGGAAGTTATAGAAAAAAGGTTTTAATTTTACTCTGAAAAAGTACAGAATTGAACTCTTGTCTCATAGGATATCTTTTTTTTTTTTTTTTTAAAGGATCAAGTAAGTACTCAAAGGTAGAAGTGGGAAGGAAATGTTGAGCAGGACCCCAAATCTGCTCTAGACAGAGAAGGCATTTATAAAAGTGAAAACATCCATTAATTGAATACCTATTATATATCCAGTATGTACTAGGCACTATTTAAAAAAATCAAAATTAAAATTTTAAATATAAGGTTCTTGAGATTTGGTTTAATCCAGAATTAGAGAATATTCCAAATCATGGAGAAAATGCTTACCTCCTAATTTAAACAAATACTGCTACTTTTAAATTTCTTTTCCTACACCTAAATTTATCTTTTTAACAGGATGAAGGGAAGATCAACATAGATTTAAAATCTGGATATAGCCAGCCTATCTTTAGAGAATTGAAAGACTGGTCTAGAGATGGAAAAAAAATGGACCTAGGAATACATACATACACACAGTAAATGAAGGAAATATCTATTGTGACAAAATATTTTACATCATTTTCCATCAATTAATTTTAGGAATATCAAAATGCAATATGTTAATCCTGGAAATGACCAGAGAGGATGCCAGCAGATGTACAGCTTCTTATACTCCAAGATAACCAGTTAAGACTGTGTGGATAATATAAAAATCATTCCTATTTCTGGAATGCCTTATATACTTTTAGTTCAACAGAATTTCTTTTGTAATTACAGGATTAAAGGAATTTACGGGGATGATATGGTCCAGAACCTTGATGTCAAGTAAATAAATGATTATTCTTCCAGATAAGCTTTTTCCATAAATTGTTGCAGAAATGAAAACTGCCTGGCCTCTCTTTGTGCTATTCCAGTATTTTAACAAGCTGTGGGTGGAGGAGTTAATGTTCACATTTAGTTTCTTTGTTGGAATACAGAACTGTAGTTAACATCTTTTAAATTAAGCATTCTTTATTTGAGCACTAGTTCTTACTCTAGTTATCCTTCAACTTTCTTTCACAAAAACTATTTTCAGTTCTTATAAATGCTTTTACTAACATTCTCTGTATCTCACTAAGTTTTTCATTTCTCTAAGAATTGTAAGGCACGATGGAAGGATTTATTTAGTGTTCTCATTGTTTTTGCTTGCCTGTCTCCCCTTTGAGGACAGTACACTCCTTTATTTCTGAATACTCTGCATCTGAGCCCTTTGGCATGTAGGAAATATTCAATAAATGTTTATTGAATGAATAAGTGTATGTTTTCATTATCTTTACATATCTTCATAGCATGCTAGTTTTCATTTTTTGTCAGGTAAGGAAAATTTAATCTTTATACAGGAGGAAACCGAGCCTTAAATTTGTTTAGTGACTTTCCCATGGTCACAGAGCCAGCACCCTTTTGGTGTAGGGATTCCAAATGGAGAGCCACTACTATGTTGTACAGCATTTCCCCACCCTGTATTTTATGACCAAACTTGTAAATGCCCCAGATGCAATTTGAACAGTTTAACCTTACGATTTTTCTTCGTGTGTGTGTGTGTGTGTGTGTGTGTGTGTGCATGCACGCGCGCGCGCCTGGCTGCTTTCTGACTCCAATCTCATCTCTGTTCCAGCCTCCACACTGTAGCCAGAATCTAAAAAGCTAACTTCCTTACTTAAAAACCCTTCAATGGTTCACCTTCGTCTGGCAGATTAAGTACAAACTCCTTGGTATGCTAAACAATCTGGCCCCTTTTACTTCTACATTCTTTTTTTTTTTTTTTTTTTTTTTTTTTTTTTTTTTTTTTTTTTTTTTTTTTTTTTAAAA
>NW_007726721.1:568951-570320 GCF_000696425.1 Galeopterus variegatus
TTTTTTTTTTTTTTTTTTTTTCTTTTTTCGTGTCCGGCAACGGATCGCAACCCTCAGTGTTGCCCCCGTACCGGACCGGGGACCGGCAACGGGATCGCAACCCTCGGTGCTGCTCCCGCGCCTCGCTCAGCCAGTGAGCGGGAACCGGTCTGTATGTGGGATCCGAACCCTCGGGTGGGAGCGCCGCCGGCTTCCCAAGTGGCGCACTATCCAGTGCGCCACCGGGCCGGCCCTTACTTCTACATTCTTATCGCTCATCATATCCTCTCTTGCTCACTTGGTGGTATCAAACTTCTCACAGTGCCGTGTACCCAAGAGGCCCTTTCATAGATTCCCTCAGCCTGGAATTACTTTCCTTTCCCTACTCAAGACTCTAGGGCCTCCTTTGCTACGAAGTCTCTCTTGAGCACACTCGCAGGTAGCACACTGATCGTTCCTGTGTGTGTGTGTGCCCACACCTTTACAGGCCTATATCCTAGTGTCTGTGTCGCTGTGTTGCCATTATTCACAAGTATCCACCGTGCCACCCACGCCCCAACTGGGCTTCTTTATACTCCAAGATGCTCACAATGCTTGGCACATAGTGATGCTCTATAAATGGTCAACGAACGAACGGAATTGAAGCACAGCTGAGTAAGAAGAAATGGAGAGGAAAGCAGCTCTCCAGGGGAGAATACTAATTCTGTTCTGGACATGCAAAAGAAAGTTTGTGAGGAAGGTCAAAGAGACCTGAAAGGGAGGACCCCTGCCTTACAGGCGCTGTCAGCCTGCTGGGAGGCAAGGCAGGCAAACCAAACCACGTTGTGAGGTAATGCGGGCCCTGGGTGACAATGGCTCCCACAGACAAAGTTACAGAAATTTAGAGGATGGCGCAAGTCCCTGCTGAGGATGGAGCGGCAAAAGGCTTAGCCAAGCGCCTTCCAAGTGTTAGGCGTTTTTCCTACCTTACACAATATCATCTTATTTTATTTATTTATTTGCTTATTCATATTGAAATAAAATACATAGTTGATTGTACATATCTGTGGGGTGCAGAGTTGAATATCAACACCTGTGTGCAATATGTGACGCTCACATCAGGAGAATCAGTATATTCAACATTATACAATGTTATTTTTGTGGCCCTTTATACCCAATATACTCTACGACCACCGTATGATGAGGACAGTATCTTCATGTTAGAGACCAAGAAACACGGTCCACATCACAAACGACCCCGTGGGAGAACCCTAATTGGAATTTAGGTCAGCTGCCCCCGGAGCCCGGCTGCTTTCGCTCCACTCTCCCCTCCGCGGTTCCGGGCCTCCGTCACCTGCGCCTCCGCTGCGCCCCGCACTCCCAGCCGACCCGGCGCGCCCGGCCCTCCGCG
>NW_007726721.1:571532-573455 GCF_000696425.1 Galeopterus variegatus
GAAACATGAACACCTCTATTTGTGGGCACCTCTCTGGGAACGACCTGAAGTGCTCCCTACTGCAGGAAAGTCCTCCTATATTGTTGGTAGGAGGAGGGAGTACAGGTCAGCTCTAGGCTGTTATTTAACGTCATTCTGAGAATTGGTAGTCATTCCAGAATGAAAGCAGGACGTTTGGGCAGAGGAGCAGCATGGAAAAGCTGGACTGTCATGTTTTTACCCTGTGATTAGATTAGATAGGGAAATTCCTACCATGTCAAGACTCTATGCATAAAAGCAGAACTACTTCCAGAGCCAGGTTTTATCAACTTTCAGTTATCTATCCTGTGAGAGGCAGTGACTAAAGTGCTTATGGCCTGTTACATTATTGTGGAGCATTGTTATTTTTACATTGGATAGAATTGTAAGCAACATTTTAATCAAACATTGAATGAAATTAGACCATGATACTGTATTGGCATTTCATTGTGATAGAGTAACATTCATTTTTAGTGCTTTGTCTTAGATACTTCATTTTGTGACAGATTTTTATGAATTGTATTTGCTCGGTCAGCTAATTTTAACAAAATTACTTTATTTGAAACTTATTAAAAGTAGGCTCTTATTTTCTAAGTATTTAATAGAGCTATGACTGAAATCTTAAGTTTGATGTGTCAGAGTCAAGTCATCTGAAATGCTGTACTTTTATGGGTCCTCTGAGAAGCATTACTCTTAATTTTAAATGAGGCATACATATAAGTAAAAACTAAAGGTGGATCAGTCTTCATAAAAATGTGATGAAGAACATTTCACCACATTTATATACGTAGGGAGTCGTTTAAGGCAGAGGAACAACATGGAAAAACTGGGTTGTTACGTTTTTACCCTTTAATTTGATTAAGGTCAGGCAAATTCCTAAGACATCAGGACTCTTTATTTTAGATATTATCATTCATAACATCTTTATAGAGTTCTCATAGGTTAAATCAGCTTTTTTGGGTATGGTGGGATATGGAGTAGGTGTCCTTAACCTCTCTTTATGTATAAATCATTTGGCCATCAACAGACACATGAAAAAATGCTCAACATCACTAAGCATCAGGGAAATGCAAATCAAAACNCGGAGCTCAGGTCTCGGCCGGGGCTATTCGCGGGTCCGTCCTGCGACTGCCGCCGCCGGGCCGCGCCTCCCGCTTCTTCGCCGCCGTCTCTGACCCCTTCCCTCGTTTCCCTCGTTTCCCTCCTTTCCCTCACGCCGGGGCTGAGCCCGGCGCTGCTCCCGCCCGAGAGCTCCCCACACTGTCTTCTGACCTAGTCGTTATGCGCTCTTTAAAGCAGTTAGATATTAATTTTCAACGTCTTAAAAAAGGATTCTTTGAAAATAAGAGGTGCCCCCACAAAAGCCTTATTTCTCTCCGGCAAGTGGGAATTCCCTCTTGTTTCCATGGAGTTCAAATTGAGATATTTAAACATCAGGCTGGCGCCCTAGTCCAGGGTTCTATGTGTGTGTGCACTTTCCTGAAAGGGGCGGCTCATTTTCGTGGGTGAACGCTTACATTTTTCATTATTAGCCTCAGCTAGTTAAATCTGGACGTAGCATTTGTGCGGGTTGTGAGCTTTTCTTTTGGAAACACTCGGTTTATTCTGAAACTTATAGAAAGTTTACAAAAATGAGCGACACTGAGTTGAAGTCTTTTGCGGGAAGGGATGGAGGTATCTTTCTTGAAAAATCGGTTTTTAAAAAGCAGCATAATGACTTAGGTGGATGTACACAAATCACTGCCAGAGTTGGAATCAACATGAGATTTAAATGGAGAAAAGACTGTTTTTGGCAACGTGTGATGTATGAATGCTTAGCAAAATCTAAGCGTTTGCAGTGCCTTGAAACATGAACACCTCTATTTGTGGGCACCTCTCTGGGAACGACCTGAAGTGCTCCCTACT
>NW_007726721.1:574464-574977 GCF_000696425.1 Galeopterus variegatus
ACAGACACATGAAAAAATGCTCAACATCACTAAGCATCAGGGAAATGCAAATCAAAACCTCACTGAGACATCAGCTCACCCCAGTTAGATTGGCTGTTATCAAAAAGACAATAACATTCTGGTGAGGATGAAGAGAAAGGGGAGCCATCCTACACTGTTGGTGGGACTGTAAGTTAGTGCACCCATTATGGAATATAGTATGGAGGTTCCTCTAACAACTGCAGACAGAACTGCCATATAATCCAGCAGTCTTGCTGCTGGGTATATACCCAAAGGAATGGAAATCATCATGCCGGTGGGATACCTGCACTCCCATATTTATTGTAGCTCTATTTACAATAGCTAAGAGTTTGAACGAATCTAAGTGTCCATCAAGGGACCACTGAAGAAGGAAAATGTGGTATATATACACAGTGGAATACTACTGTGCCATAAAAAGAATGAAATTCTGCCATGGATGAACTTAGAGAAAATTATGTTAAGTGAAATAAGCCAGGTACAGAAAGAGAAATA
>NW_007726721.1:575927-577667 GCF_000696425.1 Galeopterus variegatus
AAAAAAAAAAATTAATCGAAAACAAGTGAAAGGAACAATAATCAAAATAATTTGTTGAACTTTCGAAAGGAGAGAACAGGACTGATGCTACCAGAGGTGTGGAAGGGGTGGGGTTAGTGAGAAATTGGTTGAGGGATACAAAGAATGATCACTGTGTAGTGTTGAATATACTAATTATCCTGATTTGAGCATCACATGTTGCACACAGCTATTGATGTTCAGTGCTGTACTAGAAATGTACAATCAATTATGTTTTGATAAAGGAAATAAATGCATCATTTGGCCAGGGTCCAGAGTGCTTCAGTAATTGGACCAGGATTAGAAACTATGTATCCTTTGATTATTATCAGGTACTCTTTTCTATAAAGAAAGATCAGGACACAGCCTAGATAGTGGACACTGGGGCTATGATGAAAATCAACGTATTCCTCTTTTTGGCAGGTCATGAATATCACTGCGTTCTTTCTTTTTTGATGCCGTCTTACCTGAAAGATTAGAACTATTGTTCTTCTCTTTCATATAAACATGGATCCAGGTTTATACACTGTGGGTTCCATTGGTCAAATCTTATAAAATATTCATTGTACAGAATTCCATGACAACAATGCTTGGAAAGATCTTTCCAAGTCCTTAAAGAACTGTAAAATGATAGGAACAGTTTTTCAGTGAAATCTCATCAATTGGCACGTTCTATTTGAAGCTATTATTTTAGTATTCAGAAAATATACAGGTCTTAGAGTCAGACCAGCCTGTGTTCTCATTCTGTCTCTGCTTGCTGTGAGACCTTGGCCAAATTATGTCACTTCTCTGTGTTTTAATTTCCACATCTGTAAAATGTAGATAATACTTACCTTACATAATTTTTTTCAGCTTTATTGGGCTATAATTGACAAATAGAAACTGTATACAACTTGGCGATTTTGGTATAAATATACATTGTGAAATGATCACAGTGATAAAGCTAGTTAACATATCCATCATGTCACATCTGTGTGTGGTGAGAACACTTAAGGTTTGCCCTTATAGCAAATTTCAAGTACACAATACAATATCTTAACTGTACTCACCATGCTGTACATTAGACTACCTTACTTAATTTTCTGATAGGATTCTTAGTTGTCATTGATTAAAATCCAATAAAACTGTCTTAAGCAAAACCAATATTTATAGGCTTATATGGGTTGCTAGAGGGAACAGAATTGAAGGAAAACCTACAAATAGCCCCCAGGGCAGCTTAAGGGACCTCAAGGACTGGGGACCCTTTATTCTCTTCCACTGAAGACAAGCTTTTTTCCTGGAGTCTTTCTGTTCCTTGCAGTTTTACTTCTCTTTTCTCAAATAGAAAATCCCAGGAAAAGGCTTTCTTTGGAGTTGCTTGGGTCACATGACCATCTGTGAACCCATCAGTGCTGCCTGGGAGGGGAACCTCTGGCTGGCTCTGTGTCACTTGCACATCCCTGTGGCACACAGAATAACGTGATTGGTGTTGGAGAGGAGTAGTCCCTCAATGGAAGGAAATGTGACTTAGACAGTGGTTCTTCCACATAGAGATTTTTAAGTTATTTAATATGGACAGACTGTATATTAAACTATTCAATAGGAAGCAGTTATTACCAAGCATCAGTACTTCTGCAGGAATTATATCACTTTGTGACTTTTTGCATTTTGTCTACTCAAGATGATTAAATTCTCACATTTCACTGATGAATCTTGACAGTGATTATCGAGATTTCATCCTAT
>NW_007726721.1:578081-591221 GCF_000696425.1 Galeopterus variegatus
CACAGAATAACGTGATTGGTGTTGGAGAGGAGTAGTCCCTCAATGGAAGGAAATGTGACTTTAGACAGTGGTTCTTCCACATAGAGATTTTTAAGTTATTTAATATGGACAGACTGTATATTAAACTATTCAGTAGGAAGCAGTTATTACCAAGCATCAGTACTTCTGCAGGAATTATATCACTTTGTGACTTTTTGCATTTTGTCTACTCAAGGTGATTAAATTCTCACATTTCACTGATGAATCTTGACAGTGATTATCGAGATTTCATCCTATCATGGCTATACAGCAGTATTGGTAGTGGGGAATCAAGAAACTACTAAATATTTCAGTGATAAAATTTCTGGACTCATCATGCCCTTTGTGTGACTCTTTGTCACACAAGGAGATAGTCACCTCACTCTCCTTTTTGGATATGGTTAGGCTGCCACTTGTCATTTCTGCTGGGTCCTGTGCACACTAGTGGAATTTAAAGAAAGAGTAAGGACTTTGGAGTCGCAAACCTCAGCTTTGCCACTTACTGTCTGTGTTGACCCTAAACGCATTTTCTCATCAGTCAGAGGTAAGAATATCTATGATAATGGGTTGTTTGTGAGAATTGAAATGAAATAGCTTGTACAGATTACTTAGTATGTTGCCTGACACAATAAAATTGTAGCTGATATAGTGATCACTTTAATAATTTTAAGTGATTTTTTTCAAAGAAAAAATTTCTTTTTGTCAGTTGGCCAGGACGGGGATCCGAACCTGTGACCATGGTATTATTAAGGCTACACTCTGGCATGGGGTCCAGGCATCTGTATTTTAGGTACGTGTTTCAGGTTGTTATAAAACAAAATATTGAGAACAGCCGATTTGGCTGAGAATGGTGTGACCACTTTTGCAACATTGTTTTTAATGAAGAAGTTTTTTCCCTTCTTCCTATTATTTTTGAGGTTATCTTTGAGAAGGAGAGAGGAGTTGGGGCAGTGAATAGTGAAAAAAGTTGAATTAACTAATGCCACATTAATCTCTGTCTTGTTAATACAGAAACTTCTTATCTGAAGCCAGTACTAACAGTTTTTGTTAATACAGAAACTTCTTATCTGAAGCCAGATTAAAGTAATATCATTCTGTGCTTTTGGAAGGGAAGGTGATTTGGCCAGTAAAAAATGTGTACTTTTGATTTAGAAATATTACTTTAAAACATTAAGATTATCTGTGTTGTACCTGTTGGAAGTACTTCCTCTCACATATTAACTTAAATTTTGTTCATAATGTGTGTATCGTATGAAGTTTTAAATTTTTTGTTTTCAGATTGGCTTTTTCCTTTTTCATTTTTACCTTTATCATGCATAGAAAAACTTTCTACCAGATTTTTTTTTCTTTTTTTTTTAAATTTAAATCTTTAATAACAGTGTTTCTTGGGGGTGGGGTGAGGGTGTATTGTGGGATGATAATTTTTTTGTGTGAAATGGCTAGATAATTGTTTCAGTGCCATTTGTGTATAAGGAGTATTTTTCCTGCTTTCTGAGTATTCATGAAATTAGAGATTTAAGAGAAAGAAGTGAAGATCTAAGTTGTCTGGAGACAATTTAGTGCAAATGAATGACTTAGGTGTTGATGTTAAATAGGGTAATTTGGCAGTAGCCTGAGAATGATCTCCTTGAATGTATGTGTAAGCATCTTTGTTTCTCTTGCACAGTCACAGTGCAAGTGTCATGCCTTGAAGTTACATTGTTGCCTTGGAGAACATCATTCAGACTGTCAATTCTTTTGCTGAATATGCCTGAACTTGTCCCTGACTCTCTAAGTTGTGCCTGGATTTTACTAAAACCTCATGACTGTCATTGACATTTTGAAATGAAAAGTGCCTTTTCCAGTTTAAAAGTATAAAAGTCCTTTTGTCATTGGATTTAAGTAAATTTCAAGTTTGAGAACTGTTTTTGTGGTGAACATTATTGTTAAATGCTTTGTTTAATACAGAACATGAAATGTCTCAATTTTGAAACATTTTTTAAGTACTGAAGTTTTTAGTAATGCTTATTTTTGACAAGTCCTTTTAAAAAAAAAAAAAAACTTTCTATTTTGTAATATAGATTCACACGAAATTGCAGACACCCCATGTATCCTTCACTCAGTTTTCCCCAATAGTAACATCTTACATGACCATAGTGCAATGTCACATACACTAGTCCCCCTTATCCGTGGGCAGTGGGTTCCACGACCCCCCCCCCCAGTGGATGCCTGAAACTGTAGATAATACCAAGCCCTATGTAAACTATCTTTTTTCCTATACATAAATGCATATGATAAAATTTAATTTATAAATTAGGTGTAGTACTCTTGTGCTTTGGGGCCATTATTAAGTAAAAGAAGGCTGCTTGAACATAAGCATTGCAGTATCCTGACAGTCAATCTGATAACCTAGACAGCTACTAAGTGACTAAAGGGCAGATAAGGCATACAGTGTGGAGAGGCTAGGCAAAGCGATGATTCACATCCTGGGCAGGAGAGTAGGATGGTGTTAGATTTGATCCCAGTACTCAGAATGGTGCACAATTTATAACTTATGAATTGTTTATTTCTGGAATTTTCTGTTTAATATTTTTGGACCATGGTTGACCGTGAGTAATTGAAACTGGAAAGCAAAACCTCAGATAAGGGGGGAGTAGTCTATCCAGAATATATATCAGTATAGTGCTGTATCACAACCCCAGAAATTGACTTTGTATAGTCCACAGACCTTATTCTTTTTCATTTTTATTTTTGGTGCTGGCTGGTATGGGGATCCAAACCCTTGACCTTAGTGTTATCAGCACCATGCTCTCCCAAGGCCAGCTCCTCACAGACCTTATTCAGATATCACCAGTTTTACATGCACTCGTGTGTGTGCACGTGTTTGTATGCGTGTGTGTAGTTCTATGCAATTTCATCACATATTTAAATTTGTGTAACCATCCTCACTATCAGGATACAGAACTGTTTCATCACCACAAAGATCTCTGGTGCTACCCCTTGATCAGTTTGCCATCTAGGGTAGATGCATTAAGCCTCATTAAATTTGAGGATGGATCCTAGTAAAGTTTTATTTCAGTTTCATCTGCAATGAAAAAATGTGCATTTATGGACTTTACTGCTTTTGGATATCATTGTTTATTGAACACACACCTATTTAGCTCATTTTACCATTTTGCACCATTAAAAGTATTTAATAGTTAATTCTTCAAAAGTCAAACTTCTAGTATTACAGTTTCAACAGTTTCAAGAAACTAATAACCAGAATCCATCCAATTAATTTTTTTTTTGGCTTGAAAATACAAGTGTTCTCTGTCTTCCGATTGGTTGCTTTTTCTCATTTATTGCTGGTGATAATAGATAGGTACTGGTACATATGAGTTCTCAGTATGATTTTCTACTCTCTAAATCTCCAAAGTCAATTTTTCATAAGTGGGAGAATAGATATTTGGGAGTTAAGAAACTTTAAACAGATTATTCCACTTTTTGCCAGCAGTACCTCAGTGTGTTATGATTTTTTTTTTTTTGTCTTTTTCCGTGTCCGGCAACGGATTGCAACCCTCAGTGTCGCCCCCGCACCGTACCGGGACCGGCAACGGGATTGCAACCCTCGGTGCTGCTCCCGTGCCTCGCTCAGCCAGTGAGCAGGAACCGGTCTGTATGTGGGATCCGAACCCTCAGGCGGGAGTGCCGCCGCGCTTCCCAAGTGGCGTACTATCCAGTGCGCCACTGGGCTGGCCCAGATTTTTTTTTTTAAATGGTAAGTGGCGTGCATCTTCACTCGTGCCTGTGTTCTTATATTTCCAGTAAACAAAGAAGGAAAAACACCCTTTCTATATTCTGTGTGTTTTCTTTTTTTTTTCCTTTTTGTCTTTTTTTTCATGACCGGTAACGGGATCGCAACCCTCGGTGTTGCGCCCGTACCGCGACCGGCAACAGGATCGCAACCCTCGGTGTCGCGCCCGCACTGCACCCAACCAGTGAGCGGACCGGTCACTATATGGGATCTGAACCCTCGGCGGGAGCGCCGCCACGCTCCCAAGTGCCGCACTCTACCAAGTGCGCCACCAGGCCGGCCCCTGTGTGTTTTCTGACGTTGAATTATGGTCAAGAAATTTATCTAAAACTTGACTTTTCCAGTCCAATTTTGTTTGAATTAATGCTTTGTGGAGTTAATCATCCTGAAAAGAAATCCCATATCAATTAGCAGTAACTCTCCATTCTACTACTCACTTCCCCAGCCCTAGGCAACCGTGAATCTACTTTCTGTATGCATAGGTTTGCCTGTTCTGGGCATTTCACGCAAATTAATCACGCATATGTGGCCTTTTTTTTTTTTTTTTTTTGGTGACCGGCCGCACCGCGCTCAGCCAGTGAACGCACCGGCCATCCCTATATAGGATCCGAACCCGCGGTGAGAGTGCTGCTGCGCTCCCAGCACCGCACTCTACCGAGTGCGCCACGGGGTCGGCCCAGTATGTGGCCTTTTGATTCTAACTTCTTTTACTTGGCATAATGTTTTCAAGATTTATCCACTATAGCATGTATCACTACACTTCCTTTTTTATGGGCAAATAATATTCTGTTGTATGGATATATCAAATTTTGTTTATTCATTCATTAGTTGATGGACATTTGGGTTGTTTTCTTGGCTATTATGAGTATTGCTGCTGTGAACATTCATGTACAATTTTTTTTTTATTGGCGACTGGCTGGTATGGGGATCCAAACCTGTGACATTGTTGTTATAAGGCTGTGCTCTAACTGAGCAATCCGGCCAGCCCTCATATACAATTTTTCTATGAACATATGTTTTCAGTTCTCTTGAGTACATACCTAGGAGTGGAATTGTTGGGTCATGCTTGCACAACTCTGTGAATATACTAAAAACCATTAAACTGTACACTTTAAAAGGGAATTACGGCTTGTATTATTCTGCTTTGCTTTTTATAGGCTCCAAACATCTCAGCATTTTATAACAACAAATATGTATTTCTTGCACACATTACATGTCCATGGCTATAACTTTGCCTTGTATATCTTCTCATCCTGGTACCCAGGCTGAAGGAGCAGTGCTTGCATTGGATATGCCCAGTCTCTTAGCAGGAGATGAGTGAGAGGCCAGATTGATCTTCACAATCCCGTTTGAACCTTCTGCTCTGATGCAGTGATGTCATGTCTGTTCACATTACTTTGACCCAAGCATGGCACTTGAATAAAGTTAAAGTGAGTGAATGAGGCAGGATATATACTTCTCCCATCAGAGTCAGGCAAGTTGCATGGTAATAAGTAGAGTTGTATGATCCTTTTACAGGAAAAAGTGGGGAGTGAATAATTGTAAACAGTAATACGGTCTACTATACAAATTGAGATTGCTGATTAAGGAGAAAGAAGGGCTAATTGACGCAAGAAGGTCTTTAAGGACCCCTGGGCCAGGGTGGGGTGGTGGAAATAGGGAGAAGATGATGGGCAATACAGGGCAGGTAGGATACATATGCAATTGATAGTATGCATAAGGGGCTAGCTGAGTGGGAGATAGTGAAGTTTTCTTCAGTATTCATCTGAGAAGGTAAATGAATGGTTTGATTTCAACTTGAGATGTTACTGGAAAGATGATGGAAGAATGAGGTAGAATCTGTAGATATAGGAAAGTGAATGGGTGAACCATGTGATCTAGTCTTAGTAGGGAGGGAAATGAGTACAAGAGGAAGGTTGTGCTTAGAAAGCATATGACTGGAGGTCTGAGTCATTTCCAAACAGATGTCATGGGATGTAGAGAATTAATAGAGACTAGCCTGAGATGAAATATTGGAGTTGGGGATTGCAGTTTCAGGTGATGACAAGGTTCAGGATTTGCCATTTTTAACTAAAGGGAAGAGGAGGTAAAAATTACTGGAGTTGAAGAATTGTGGAACTTGGATGTTGGGTAGGTTTCCCACATTGCAATACCCAGGATGACATTCTGTCATTCCCCTCTAGATAGTATGATCCATGTCTGTTTTACTCACTCTTGTGTTTCTAGGTGGTCATTCAGTAGATTATTAATTTATTGAATGAATGGATAGAGGAAACTGAGATTTGGTATTGAGAGGAGAACTGTGAACCAAACGTTAGTTTTCTGTGGGGGAGGAACCAATAGGTTGCTAAGTCAGAATGGTGCAGCGTGTGGCCCTTTCACAGGCTGGCAGTGGTGCTGGCATTTGGCTGAGAACAAAGCTGCGGCTGTTGACCTTTGTACTCTCAAATAGCTTTTCTGTGTGCCTTGGGCTTCTCGCAACATGGAAACTGGGTTCAAAGAATGTTCTAAGAAATAGGTGGAAATTGCCATGCTGCTAAGTTGAGGGTCTGGAAATTTTTACAGTTTCATATCCGCTTTATTCTGTTTCTTAAAGGAGTCACAGAACCCACCTTGATTCTGGGTGAGGGGAGATAGATCCTGCTTCTTGATAGAAGTGTCAGAGAATGTGTGACCATACATCCTTAATCCATCATACTTGGCACCTAGTTTGACAGCACATGTCCAGGGCTCTTTCTGTGGCTCAAAGCTTCACAAGATTTGAACTCATTACTAAATTGTCTAATATTGGTCTTGTTGAATTTAATCCTCCAGTCTGCGGTCTCCATCTTTTGTCAACTGTTTTTTTCAACATATCCCTGTACTATAGTTTAAGTGTAATACTGCAGCGGGTCTCTGGAGTTAAGAAGCTTCCTGGTGTGTATTTCCTGGGGACAGAGAGTTTGAGGTGTGCTTTCCAGCTCACATGGGCATTCACTTGATGCTAATGAAGCTCAAGCAGTTTCAACAACTGCATGTTGGTAACATGCATATGAACTTTTCTTTTTTTTTTCCTTTTCTATTTCTTCCCATGAACTTTTCTAATCAAGTATTTGTAGGCAGGTATTTTAAAAATATGGGTAGAAAAGATATCAAAATGTTAACAGTGGTAGGTAGGTCAGTGGTAGGTAGGTGATTTGTTTCTTAAGGTTTTAAAATTTTTCTAAATTGTGCTTAATGAATATGTATTGATTAAGTATTTATAAAAACACACATTTAAAAAATCTAACCCTTGTAAGTTGTGGTAAATAAACAGAATTCTCAGAAGAGAAGTTGTGTTAATACTTTGATGAAAAATTCCAGGTTGACTCTGGATACCCCTCAATATGCAGTGTTTCTCATTCACGTTTGATTTTAAGATTTATCTAGGGGCATTGGTTAAAAATTCATCTTCTCAGGCCACTCCTCTGGAGAGTCTTGATTAACTTGGTCTGGGTTAGGATTCTGTATCTGTATTTTTAACGAGTGACTCGAGGACCAGGCAGCTTTAGAAAACAACGCATAACTGATTTGTTTTGTAATTTAAAGTGCAAATTGAGGCAGCAAATGGTATTGTTACAGATACACAATTTCAAATAATAATTTTTATAGAAAAATTGAATTTTTCTTTGAAATTTCCATTTCCTACCGTTGTAGGTTTTGACAGAGGAGATGGAATAACCAGATTGGTTATTTTCTACCTAGAACAAAGGTGCATGTTAGGCATTGATTGTAAATAAATTGTGGATTTGTTGAAATAAAGCTGTGATAATGTCTGTATCTGAAAGATGGAAATAATATCTATCTTAACAGTTTTGTTATGGGGCTTAAATGGATGTGAAAGCATTTGAATCTGAAAAGAACTATTCAAGTGTTGATTGTTACCACTACCAGTGAGTCTCACTCCCTTATATGAAAAGTAAGACTTAAGAAATATATAACCATGCCTAAGAGGGGACAAACAAGATTTTTGCAATCAGGTTGCAAGTTGTTTTTTTTTTTTTGTCTTTTTCCGTGTCCAGCAACGGATCGCAACCCTCAGTGCTGCCCCCGTACCGGTTTTTTTTGTTTGTTTGTTTTTTTCCGTGTCCAGCAACGGATCACAACCCTCAGTGCTGCCCCCGTACCGGTCCTGGTCCGGCAACGGGATTGCAACCCTCGGCGCTGCTCCCGCGCCTCGCTCAGCCAGTGAGCGGGAACTGGTCTGCCTGTGGGATCCGAACCCTCGGGCAGGAGCGCCACCGGGCCGGCCCTCAGGTTGCAAGTTTTACTGACACGTACACATTCTCTTTAAATTTTCTGATTTATCAAAGGGCGGGAGCGCCACTGGGCCAGCCCTCAGGTTGCAAGTTTTACTGACACGTACACATTCTCTTTAAATTTTCTGATTTATCAATATTTTAAATTAAGATATGTAACTTTTTGTGCTGTGTTAGTGTTGCCTTTTAAAGGAAAAACAAATTATAGTGTAACTTTATTGATTTAAAAATTCCAACTTCGTAGTTCTTTATGCAGTAGTATGCAGAATTACTTAGGCAGTATTTTAAAAACCACCAGTGCCAGATTCTGTTCCTAGAGATTCTGACTTAAGAGGTCTGGTATAGGGCTGTCTGGGTGATTTCATTATGTATCCAGGGCTGAGAACCCTGC
This sequence comes from Galeopterus variegatus, assembly GCF_000696425.1. Lineage (NCBI taxonomy): Eukaryota > Metazoa > Chordata > Mammalia > Dermoptera > Cynocephalidae > Galeopterus > Galeopterus variegatus. Next base: position 586,543 of record NW_007726721.1, read on the forward strand.
TTTAGATTGTTGATATTTGTGAGAGGTGTGATCAGAGATTTTTGCAAATCTGAAATTTCATAGGCCTTTCTATTTAAGAATTCATAATGAGAGAAAACAGCTATGTGGTGTTGAGATATGAAGTGACCCATTTCAGTGACTCACCCTGACTTCTTACATGTTTACTTTAGTACCCAAGCCTCTGCTGTAGTGAATTTTAGACTATCGTTTTGAAAAGGAGTAACAATGAAACACATACTTTTTGTAACACGAGGCATGTTTTTTCTTTTTTAGCTCCAACCTGCAATCTAAGAAGAAAGACTACACTTGATCTCCCGTTTTAGCTTGTGTAATATAATGAAACAGATAGTGTAGATAATGAAACTGAGCCTTGAATATCAACATGATCTCTTATTTTTAAATTTAAAACACCATACAAGTAGCTCGGATTGAGGATTAATTTAAAAGCACTTCAAGAGCCTCTCTTCCCTTTCCGCCAGCATTTGTGACATTTTTTATTTTGTTTTGGGGTAAACAAATATTTTGTTTGGCTGAAATGGATTTTGTTCTAGGAGAATGTGGGTAGTCTATGAGGGAACATTTTAGAAGACACATTTTGTCTGTGTCATCCAAGCAGGGCATTTTAATATATCAGGAGAGTTCCTGACTGTTTTCCATTCTGTAGTATATTCTACTTAAAGACTTTAAAGTTCTTTTTAAAATAATGGTGCCTCAAAGTAGGGGAGAAATCAGTTTTCCAAAAAAAAGAAAAAAAGAAAAAATCTTAAAGTTATGATAACAACTTGGATTTGCAATTTTGTTGCTCTAAAATAGAACTATAAGTAATTGTGTTACTGAGTAAATTCCTTGTTAGTTCTAAATCGAAATTCTCACATAGGACTGTTATTTCTCTCTTACTCTGTTAGGTGTAAAGATTTCTCTCTGTGTTACTGGAATCCCTATTGGATGCTGCCCTCTGATGTTTGTGGAATGAACTGCTTTTGGGAAGCGGCTTTTAGGTAGGCATTTAATATTTAATTGCTAGATCAGTGTAGGTAAGATTAGATAGTAGGTAATAAAACCTTAGACCATAATAAGATGTAAAAATGTTTCTTTTTTCTGTAATTTAATAGTATCATGCAAGTAAATAATTCATTTTCTGGTTGGGTTTTTAATTCTTCCCATTTTGTGGTTTATCATTAATTTTTAGTACACACTGCATATAAATGCTCTAAATTTTTTAGATGTTATTAAGACAAGCCATTTTTCTTAGGAGAGTTTATTATCTAACTTAAAGTAACAGGTTATAAGATGATAAAGATAGGCATCTACTGATATTTACAGAAATATATGGCATTTATCTACTGTAAAGCAGGTGTACTGAAAAAAACATTTTGGATGAGGACAACTGCGGAAGGATTACATTAGTTATTAGCACAAAGATTGAATATTGGGGAATGGAGGATAAAGATAAGTGTTTAGAGAAGGAGCAAATGACATGACATCATTTATTGACCATGTAAGTTACTGAGTAGTTTGGCTTTGTTCACTTCTCTGTATAATGAAGATACTGGATTGGCTGACCTCAGGTCCCTTCCTGTTCCAATCTTCAATGAAAGAAACAAGTGTTAATAGGAATGGGATAAGGCAGTGGCTCTCAGACTATCTCTCTGAGATAGTGGCAGAGGAGAGTGGAGCAGTAACCTGAAATGCCCTTCCCAAGAGTAAAATTTCTTTGAGAGTCATCTATTTTTAGTGTATCTTTGTGATTCCTTTAAATTTTAGTTCTACTCATTCTGTTTGCCAGGCATTGTGGTAGGTGCTAAGAACCAGACTTGAATCAGGTTAATGTAGCTCCATCCTTCAGGAGCTTACATTCTAAAGGGAGCTTCACATTAGTAAACCTGTGATTACAATAGAGGGCGACTAAGTTGTAGCTGTGATGAGTGATTTTAAGGCTTCTTGGAGGGAGTGACTAGATGATGAACCAAAAATTAGCCAGGTTCAAGGACAGGAGATGAAGTGACCTAGAAAGGAAGAACTGCATTCTTTTTTTTTTTTAAATTTAAATTTTAAATTTTAAATCAACAAATAATAATTGTATAAATTTAACCTAGAAAGGAAGAACTGCATTCTTTTTTTTTTTTTTTTAAATTTAAATTTTAAATTTTAAATCAACAAATAATAATTGTATAAATTTATGGGATACAGTATGGTGTTTTGATGTATGTATACATTGTGGAATGATTATTTCAAGCTACTTAACATGTTCATCACCTCACATATTGATCCTTGTAGTGAGAACATTTAAAATCTATTAGCAGTTTTGAAATGTACAATATATTATCGTTAACTGTGGTTGCCTTACTATGCAGTAGGTCCTGTAAACTTATTCTTCCTGTCTCTCTAGAACTTTTTGTACCCTTTGGTCACATCACCCCACCCCCCGCCCTGCCACCATTCTACTGTCTATAAGAACTGAATTCTTTATATCTATTTATTAATAAATATATTTATTATCTTTATATCTATTAAATTCTTGCATTCTTAATACATTATGTATCCCATGAACGACTGGCAGGGAATAGTTGAAATCAGATATTTTAATTATATCCTATTGCTGTAGAAAAGATTGGGTGGTTGAAATGTTAATATGGGTCAGTCCAAGTCAGATTACTCCAACTTTTAAAAATGAATTTTTAAAAATAATCTTACCCTTCAGTTTATAATTTTGGAGAATTGGAGCTCCATGTTTTTCATTCTTATGAAAATTTGCTAATGAAGTATTGACAAACACCATTTTGCCTTGTGACATAAATCTACTAACTCTGGAAGGTTGGTGAACTTGAAAAACTTCTGTGTACTCTGATTTATACAATTTACAGATGCTATTGTAAATTACAGCATGAGTAATTATAATCTTCCTCCTCTTTGTCTTCAAGAGTACCACAGGGAAGTTGACCTAGTTTGGAATCTTGGAGCCTCTGCTTACCATTCCTTTTGTTCTCTCTTCTCCGACTTATTTTCCTAATGCTCCCACGTATTCCCTGGAAAGACTTACTATATGTGGGCAGATACATAATGTTGTAAGCCTTTTTACTTGTTATTCCTAAATTTGAGATTTTAAAAATTATACTCTTGTGTTATACTTTTTGCCTGTAATATTGCATTCATTATGTCATATAATTACATTAAAAATAGTAGGGCCAGCCCGGTGGCGCACTGCTACAGTGCGCCGCTTGGGAGCGCAGCGGCGCTCCCGCCAAGGGTTCAGATCCCACATACAGACCGGTTCCCGCTCACTGGCTGAGCGAGGTGTGGGCGCAGCACCGAGGGTTGCGATCCCGTTGCCGGTCCCGGTCCGGTACGGGCGCGACACTGAGGGTTGCGATCCGTTGCCGGACACAAAAAAAGACAAAAAGGAAAAAAAAAATAGTAACCGTTTTGTTATATGTATCATATTGTCATGTAAAGTCTCTCAAACTTAGTTTTGTACTTAGAACTAAGGATTCCTCGCGTTTATTCACACTGTTTTAAATAGCAAACATGCTAGAATGCCATATAATTAGCATATCATTCTCACCTTCCCTTTCAGTGTTTACTCTAAGTAATACCTCATTTTTGCCTGACTTCAAGAGATTAACTTCCCAACTGGTAAAGCTTCTTTGAAAATCCCCTTTAATACCATCTTTGGTGTCACATTCTGCCCGGCATCAGTTGGCCCTTAGCTGGGCACCATATTATTCTTCCCAGGCCTGTCTCAGCTTTCTCAGCTTGAATTCTTTATATAATTTTGATCAAAGCTTATCTGAGAGGATTGTTTTCTCTTGGTTAACATTATACAATGAGCGTAAAATAATGTAAAAAAAGAAAAATTGCTTCAACTTCTATTACAAGTGTTTTTATCATTCATATGCATATATGCTTTTACATAATTGTAAAGTGTAGACCAATCTTGAATTCTGAGTTTAAAATTTTAATACATTTTCCATGTAGTATGGTCTTCATAATTATGTTAGTGGCCACACCTATTCCATTGAGTTTCAGAAAGCATTTTATCCTTAGAGCTTTTTTTCTCTTTTTGAGAACTTATAAAGTAAGTTGTATGTGCATTTACTGAGTCTTCTACTTGACTGATTGCTTCCCAGCAGCATGTCAGAATGTCACATCTCTTCTGTCCTTAAAACAAAACCAAACACAAAATCTTCACAACAGTTTGCTTTCAGCCCTTTCTTTTTCCTTCAAGGCATCACCTGTCTACTCTCTCTCTCATCACTAGGAAACTTCTTGTAAGAGTACCCACTTACTGACCTTACTTCCTTAAATAAAAAAACTTCACGCCTCAACCATCTATGAGCAGCATCTGGCACCTGACTGTCATTGAAGTCACCCCCAACTTCTGAGTTGTTCTTCTGGGACCTTATCTTACCTTGTGCAGTTTGACACTGGTTACCATTTCCTCTTACTTTCTTTCAACTCTTTCAATCTTTGGATTTCTAGACCAGTGTATCAGTTCTTCGATGTCTCCTTGCCTCCGCAATATGGGTATTCCTTAGGACTCTGCTCTTTTCTCTCCCTCCTCCCTGGATAGTCACAGGATACTCTATTTACCTGATGTCTCCAATTCAGAGTTCTTTTCTTTTTTTTTCGTTAAATTTTTATTCTGTCAATATACAATGTATATGATTATTATGGCCCAT
>NW_007726722.1:0-34498 GCF_000696425.1 Galeopterus variegatus
GTGGGCCATAATAATCATATATATTGTATATTGACAAAATAAAAAATTAAAAAAAAAAAAAGCTTTCATCGTAAAGATATGATAAAGTTTCCTGATAATGAATATGCTAATTACCCTGATTTGTCATCAGGCATTGCATACATAAATTGAAAAATAACTCTCTACCCCATAAATATGTACAATCAATAGGTGTCAATTAAAAAATAAATAAATTTATTTAAAAATATCATTTACTGACCAGCCATGTTCCTGAGTACCTATTGCATCAGTTATTACACAAATACCCAGCTAGATTTTTCTCCATTTTAAAACATGCTCACAGTTAACAAACCTATGGGCCAGGATTAATTACAAGTTAGTCTGACCTTAAAATACCTGTTCATTCTTTATACCATACAGTGTTCTTTCTTTCTTTCCCTTTTCTTTCTCAGTGTGAATCTGAATTTAATTTTCAGAGTCTAGAACCATCCTGGGGAGACACTGAGATAACTAGGTATCCAGTCATATGAGAAAAGGAGGGCAGATGTGGAGATGTAATTCATATACACCACATACCAGAATCAGAGGAGTGGGATGACCCTAAAAGAATTCTACTCACTTGGTCCTCTAGCTCACTCTCTTCCTTGCATGCCTGCAGCTCATTTTGAGAGTTGGGGGTTGGGTTGGAAGTGGAAAACAATAAAAGATAAATAATTTTAAAAGAGCAAGGGAATAAGGAACTCAGAATACTAGCAGCACAGGTGGTGAGCCCTTCAGATCACCAAGGCCCCCTAGCCTGTGTTCTGTCTGAAGAAATTTGAGGTTACATCCTAGGTACACACAGGAGCACCCTTAACACTTGCCTTAACAGCAATGGTCACATTTGCAAACAGTGGAGCAACCCTTGTGGACAATGCATGTATATACGTATACGTGTTCATACGTGTACATATGAACATATCTGTGTGTATATGTATCTGTATATATATGTGCATACATATACACATGTGTATGATTGTGTGTACATGTAGATTGTATGTGTGTATGTATTTTAGTTACCCTTCCCTATCTATATCTCACAGGTCATTGTGGCCCATCACAGAGTGATTATGAGTCATTGGTATCCAACCTTATGTTGAGTTTCTTCACTTGAAGTGCTTGAAATAAAAAATAGAAATAACTCCCTTTTCTCCCTTTCTACCTCTCTTTCTTTCCCTTCCTTCCTTTTACTTCCCTTTTACCATTTTCTAAGAGACAAGATTTCTCTGGGGTTTCCTTCCTCACTGGACTAAGAGTCTTATGGATTTATTTATGGGATACATTACATTACAGGTTGAATTGTGTTCTTCTCCAAAATTCATGTTAAAATTCCAACTCTCAGTCCCTCAGAATATAGTCTTATTTGGAAATAGGGTTTTTGAAAGTTTAGTTAGTTAACATAAGGTCCTACTGGATTTTGGTGGGCTCCTAATCCAGTATGACTGGTATCCTTATAAAAAAGGGACATTTGGCACAAACTCACATAGAGAAAGAATGTGAGGGCAGAGAACAGGGTGATGCATATACAAACCAAATAAAACCAAAAGTTTCCCAAGAAAAACACCAGAAGCTAGGAAAGAGGTATGGAACAGATGCCTCCCAGCTCCTTCCGAGGAGCACAGCCCTGCTGACATCTTGATCTCAGACTTCTGGCCTCCAGATCTGTGAGATGACACATTTCTGTTTTCGAAATTACATTTTGTGGTATTTTGTTGGAGCAGAATAATCCACACTATAAGCCTGTCTTTCTAGACTACTCTTTCTAATCTGTTCCCCTTATCCATTCATTCTCCTCTTCAAGCTTCTATCTTCACAAGAGCCAAAGTAATGTCTTAAAGTATTAAACAGATTTATATCACTCCTGCCCCCTGTCTTAAAATGCTCTAGTAGCTTCTTGTTGCCATAGGAGTGACGAGGTCTTATAAACCCTGCTTCTCCCACTCTCATCTCACCTACCACCACCCCACTTGCTTTCTATGCAACTGCAACAAAGAAGGCGTTTTTGTTTCTCTCCTCCCCTTTCTGGATCCTGCTGCAGGCTGCAGTCTGAATGTTCATTTCCTGAACAGGTCACAGGTGACACACAGTGGTCAGCCCCCGTTTCCCTGATCACCTGTTGTCCAGTTGCCATGAAGAACATAGCGCATATTTTTCTATGACTTTACGATTTTTTCTGGCTGAAATGATAGTTATTAGTGTATGTTAAATTCTGTTAGAACTTTTGAAGGCCTAGTATTATAAGATTCAGTAATAAATAAAGCAAATACGACAACAACAAAAATAATACTTTGTCAAGCTTTATCCCTGAATAAGTAAAAAAGTGTCCTTTAGCACCCTGGCAAAAAGTTGCCTTAGGCTGGTGATTTTTCATTGCATTATTTCTTGATCCTGAAGGCATTAGGCTGATGGTAAGGTAATAGCTGTCTGAGATATTCAAAATGGAGGAAAATTAAAACATTTAAAATTTCCATTATGCGTGAACTGTCCCCATCCACTTAACTGTTAGTTTTCTCATTATCCTCTTACTAGTAATTAACTTAATTGAGGATAATCAACAAATAATCAATGGCTGTGGCAGAAGAAATTAGTGCCTGAGCACTATATGGAATAATGGTGAGAATAACAGAAACAATATATTCGAGTTATAACCATCTTTCTAGAAGACCACACCTGTATTAGGTTCTATGGAGAAACAGAGCCAATAGGACATAGGTAAGTGGATGGATGGAAAGGAAGAAAAGAGAGAGAGAGAGAGAGAGAGAGAGAGAGAGAGAGAGAGAGAGAGAGAGAGACAGGTAGACATTGGCTCACATGGTCACTGAGACTGAGAAGTGTCACTACCTGCTCTCTGCAGGGTGGAGGCCTGGAGACCTGGTGGTCCAAGTCCAAGCCCCAAATCCTGAGAATCAGGGGAGCTACTGGTGCAAGTCCTAGTCTTAATCTGGAGGCCCAATAACCAGGAGCACCAATGTCTGAGGGCAGGAAGAGATCGATGTCCCAGTGGAAGAAGAGAGAGGGCATTTACCCTTCCTCAGCTAATGGGATGCTGCCCACCCACATCCGGAAGGGTGGTCTTCTTCACTCAGTCTACTAATTCAAATGTTTATCTCTTCCAGAAACACCCTCACCAACATACACAGAAATAATGTTTATCCAACTATCCCTTAGTCCAGTCAGGTTGGCAAATAAAATTAATTAACACAACACTTTTTTCAGCCATCAGATTACATTTCTTATTGGAGTGATTTTCCCAAAGTTCAATCCCTGGACTTAGATGAAATTATTTACTGCACACAGTCTTGCTTATATAACAGGTCTACCCAATCAAAATATTTTGTTACACTCTAGGAAGAAAAGAGAGGAAATTGTTTAAAATATGAAATGGGTAAAGAGGCTCGAGAGTTCCCCAAAAAGTAATTTCTTTTTGAATGAGAGACTGAACTGAAGCAATGAATACTGAATCTCTGCTTTGAGGACTTCCTCTAAGATTTAGGAACACTTTTGGTTCAGAGCCTAGAAAAATGATGGGCTTGTCAATGTTTCCCGTTTATTCTTCCTTTGAATATGAAAGACAAAAAAGAAAAGAGATAACTTTTGATTCTCTGAAATATGTGGTGGTTCGATCACAGGGAATGTGATTTAGGTTTTATAAAATGTGTACTGAAGTCAAGCCATTGCAGCATCTTAATTCTATACCTAATTCTATCCCTGTGATAATTAACATGGCAGTGTGCTAACTGAAGGATTTAGGAACTTTCCTGAAAGAACTTCACAAAGTTGAATTTTATGAAACCTAAAAATGTTATAAAGGAGTTTGGGAGCTGCAGCTCTCCCTGAATGTTTGCAATAGTATTGCTCAGGGAAATGGAAGACTGACAAGGAATTCAGGAGAAATACGGCACAATTTTCAGAACCACAGGGGCAATGTTCTCTCCTGTTCTTCAGTCTCCCCTGTTTTAGTCCATGTTCCCTGGGGTACAGCAGAAAGAGTTGTGGGTGGGGTTGAGGGCTGAATGCTTGGCTTGAGGACTTCAGTTGTCTCTTGGTAGTGACTTTGAGCAAGTTGTTTAACCTCCTTGACCGTCCACATCTTCATTCAAAAAACTGAAATTATAATACCTCCTTCAGAGGTTATTATGAAGATCAAATGACACAATATTTATTAAAATATTTTGAAATAAGTATGCTCATAATAGTGCCCATCATATTGTATAAGCTCTTTAAAGGTGTTCAGCAAATAAACTTATAGTTGGGTGCTATTCTTGTTCCTATTATGTAGATTAATTGACACCAAAATGTTTAGTTTTGAAAACTAGAAACTTATAAAGTGTATAAACTATTATTATTAGCATTTATCTTTCTAAAAAAATTTGTAATCTCATCACTTCTTAGCAGCATTTAGTGCAAAAATAGGGTGAAACACAAAGGGAAATATTTAAGTGTATTGGTGTAAATGTATAATATTCTGGTCTTGCTCTTTTAATGAACTGTTTGCTGGTTTGGGGGCACGTGGTTGTGCATCTATTCCTCATGAACAGCTTAGAATTGTACCAACAGGTGGAACTTGATATATTTTGGCCAACTTCTATCCATCGAAGCCACTGTCTTTTCTTCTCTACATTAAAGAAAAAACTCCTGACTTCTTTCCTAGAGCGTCAGTCACCTAACTAATCCCCACACCTCATGCGATCTTTCTAAATCTGCCATGGAAGATTATCTTTCAAGGTTTATAAAGGACAAAATGCTGCATGATCTCACTCATGTGGTGTGGAGGTTAATTCTAGATGTCAACTTGGTTAAATGAAGGAATGCTGAGAAACCTGGTAAAGCAATCTTTTCAGGTGTGTCCATGAGGGTGTTTCCAGCAGAAATTAGCGTGAGAGTCTGAGTGGCCTGGGTGTGAAAGACCCACCCTCAGTGTGGGTGGGGACCACCCAACCCACTGGGGGTCCGGAGAGAACAAAAGACAGAGGAAAGAGGTGAAGCTCTCTCTCAATCCGCTGGAGCTGGGATACACTCTGCTCTCCTGTCCGTGGACATCAGAGCTCGAGACTCTTCAGCTTTTGGGTTCCAGGACTTACACCAAGGACACTATCCGCTTCCCTGGTTCTGAGGCCTTTGGACTTGGACTGAGCCACGCTACCAGCATCCAGTTTGCAGACCGCCTATCGTGGGACTTTTCTTCATAGCCACGTGAGCTAATTCCCCTAATAAATCCCTCTCCTATAATTATAACATATCCCATTGATTCTGTCTCTCTGGAGAACCCTGATTAGTACATGTGGTATCTAAAATTATTCTTCTTATATAAGTAGAGAGTAGAATAGTGGTGACCAGACATTGGGGCGGGGAGGGTGGGGAGTGATCGTGAGAGACCGGCCAACAGGTTCAAAACCATGGTTAGATATGTGGGATTCGCTGTGGAGTTCAGTCTCAAGGTAGAACAATTAGAGCTAACAATGTTGTGCTGTAGATCTCAAAATAGCTAAAGAGAGGTTTTTGAATGTTCTCATCACAAAAAAAAAAAATGATCAGTGCTTAAGATGATGGATATATTACCCTGATTTGATCTTTACAAATGTTTACATGTGCTGAAATATCAGGTTGTATCCCATCAAGATGTACAATTATTATTCATCCATCATAAGTTAAAAAAATCCCCTACTAACCAAAAAAAACAAAACAAAACAAGGTTTTACTTTAAGAGGAAGAAGAAAGAGGAGGAAGAGGAGGAGGAGGACAGAAGCCTAATAATAATGCAAGCACAGCGTTACACCTGCCAAATGGCTAAGGAATGTGAAAATGCTACCAAAAAAATGGGCCTTGACCTTGAAAAAGACCTGGAATCTGTTTGTGGAAGACTGACTTGGATGGGGGCAGCTTGTGAGCAATTGCAAAGTGGTGAAAGCGAATTACCTAAAATCAGAGGGAACGTTGTCACACTGGATGTGAAGGACAAGTGTGACTCGTGACACACCCATAGACTGGGGTGGCTCACAGACTTTCAAGGTGTTGCATGTGTGCATTTTGTGTATTCCTACGCCCCTTGGTTCAGCAAGATGCATTTTTCTGCATTCACTAGTGTTTGTCAAAGACAGAGTCACATGTAAGTAAATGCAAAATGCAGTGCCCTCATGCCCAAATCATTCTCTAATATAATTAATGGCTTTGGAAATTTCACCTTTTCACAATAAGCCTATAGCAGACTGTCTTTTGATAGGCTGTGGTTTATCCTGCTCCTGGGCCTTTACTCTGCTAGGCGTTTTCATAGAACCCTCACCCTGCCCGCACCCTTCACTTTCATAACTCCCACATACCCCTTAGACTTCAGCTTAAATGTAATTTCTTCCCAGAAGGTGTCCCCGAGAAGAACTTCAACATATGCCAAGTACACTTTTCTTAAACTAATCACATCCCACTTTTACCAAAACTGTTCCTAAACCTAAACCTACTGACTCAAAACACTTTAAGAACATTTGTTTCCTCATTTCTTCCCTTCCTCAACAAACCTGCCCCTCTCCCCCAGTCATCCCCATCTCAATAAATGGCAACTTTATTCTTCTACTTGATCACAGATTTGAAATCATTCTTAGCTCCTCTCTTTCTTTTACATCTCACATTCAATCTGTCAGAGAAGCTTGTCAGTTATGCCTTCAAAATATATTTAAAATCCAACCACTGCTTGCCAACAGTACTGCTATGCTTTTTCAAACCAACATTACCTTTTGCCTGAGAGATATTACTTTTTTAACTAGTCCCCTTCCTGCCCATCTTGCCCCATGTAATCTGTTTTTAACAGAGAAGCAAAGTGATTCTTTTATCATGTAAATCTTGTCATGTACTGATCTGCCCAAAATGGCATGCATGTCCTAGCAATCAATTCACAAAGACAAGTGATCTCACTATTACCTGTCCAAAGCCAACTGATCTCCTCCTATTTTCTCTTTTCCTAAACCCTGCAATACTGACCCTCTTGCTATTTCTTGAACACACCAAGCCCTTAACCGTTTCAGTGCTTTAACACTGCTGTTTCTTTTACCTGGAATATTTTTGGCTCAGATATCAAATGACTTAATCTCTTACTCCTTCAGGTCTTTGCCCAAATATAATTTTATTGGGGAGATTTTCTCTGACCTTCCTAATTAAATTAGCAAGAACATTCCCCATTTACTATTAGCCTGTCCCTTTTCCCCTTCTCTGATTCGTTTTTATCGATGACATTCTATATTTTTCTTTTATTATTGTCTAACCTCTCCAACTTGAGGGTGAGGATCAAAATTTTTGTTCATAGCTGTAGCGTCAGCATGTAGAACGCTGCCTGGCTTAGAGGAGGTGTACAATAAGTATCTGTTGAATAAAAGTTTTAGATCTGAGGTAATTACATAATCTAAAAATTGTTTCAAAAATGACTTCTTACAGAGTTATCAATAATTTTTTCCTTAAATTTGGTCATGTGTGTAGAAAACCAGACACTACGTGCATGATTTGTCTTTATTGGTAGTCATGGTAGGAGAAGTCCCTTCCGATCTTTCCATTTTGGAAGTGATTCTGAAATAGTAGACTATGAGTCTATTCCATCTAAGGAGGTTCTAATTAAGCAGATTTATTTTCTTTTTTGAGGGGGTCAGGAATCCTGCAGGCTTCCCTGGATTCGTGCTGCTGTTTTCGTAGAGTGAAACAGAAATGGCAGAGAATGATACATATGAGCAGAGCTGGCTACGTGTTCTACCCACCTTCTTTCTTCACCCCCAATGAGAAGGGGCTTCACCTTGGCTAAAAGACAAATGGAGACATCCTGCCATTCACTGCCTTCCTGAGGGTTGAAGCTCTTAGCAGCAAGAGTAAGGAATGAAAATGTAAGTGGACTTGCTCCTGCTTCTCTGTTCTGCGTTCTTCTTTCTGCTCATGTAGATGGTGAGACTCCCCTTGTCCATCCCTTCTTCTTGGTACAAACTCCAAAGAAGTGGCTTACCTGGAACCAGAGGGTGGACTGTGGGAACAAAGGCCTGGGGAATATGAACAGGATTTCCTTTAGTGGAGGGCAAAAGCTTTTTTCCAACTTGTCTACAATCCAGGCAGCTCAACAGAGTGGGATAGATGTAAGAGTTTGGGGTTAAAATACACAAAAAGAAAACAAAACAACAGAGCGCTAATAAAGTGTGTGTTTTCTAAAAGTGCATATGCCATAGGAAATGAATAAGTCAGATAGCATCTACATCTTGGAAATTTGGCGTTCTGGTCTCCTCTTGTTCTTCATGCTGGATAATCATCATTTTCTGCTGGTAACAATTACATAGAGAGAAGAAGTGTGATAATGTTTCAGTCTCAAGGAATTCCCAGTTAACTACAGTTGGCTAACTGGGTTATTTTACTGCTCTGCCTATGCGTTGATTTATTTGTTTATTTACTGCTTTTTTTCCAACAACATCTGAGTTGGCAGAACCTTGGGTCCAGCCATGTATTGAACACCTAAACTTAAGATGTAAGAGCCAGAGAGGAAGCAAGAGTTTGATATCAGAATGGAGCTCTCTCATCTTTGTTTCACCTTTTGTAATCTGCGTGAACTTGTGGAAGCTTCTTGAGTTAATACTTCCTAGGACCTAAACAGAAAGGGGAAGCAACATCAATTAGTGTGTTAACTGGATTTTTCTAAAAGAAGCTGCTACCCAGCAGTAAAATACAGTGTTGCCTACGTGGCCGTGTGTATATTTCAGCCAGTTAGGTTGGTTCTTGTATGATTTTTGTGATTGATGAGTTTTCCTATTTTTATGACAGTGTTTCTCTAGGAGAAGCAACCAGCACTGGGGCCAGATTGCTAACAACATCATGATGATTTTATTATTGTCCTGGTCCTGGAGATGAATAACTTGGTTTTCTATTAGCACATTATTCAATTGAGACAGTGAAAAAAATGCTTCTTGGGGCCAGCCTGTGGCTCACTCAGGAGAGTGTGGTTCTGATAATGCCAAGGCCATGGGTTCAGATCCCATATAGGGATGGCCGGTTGGCTCACTGGGTGAGCGTGGTGCTGACAACACCAAGTCAAGGGTTAAGATCCTCTTACCGGTCATCTTTAAAAAAAAAAAAAGAAAATAAATGCTTCTGTTGTGAGGCAGTATGAGCCACCATCTTTTGGAAATGCCTATTTGGATGTACTAGAAATGAGAAAACTAGGTGAAATGACCAGCACAAACATCCTTGCTCATACATTTGTATCCAGTGTACGAGGTCATGGTCTCACTGGAAGGGGAGATGCATAAGACCCATTAACATTTGGAGGATAACTTTACACCCACCAAGAGGTAAATATGCCTATTTGAGTAAGAAACATGTATCAATTTCATTGGCAAACTCACGCAGGCAAACACTACTGTTGTGAGGAAAGAAAGATCCTAGTAGGATCTGAAATTGTTAGGTTTTAATTTAGGAAACATTATAAAGAGGGGGAATAAGGTTGTCATGATCTTAAAAAGATGAAGAAAGCTTGGCTTGGCCATGTGACCAAAATGTTTGTGGGTTTTTTGTACATAGGATCCCAAGGCTATGAAAGCTCAGGAAGAGAAGAAATGGGAGAAAAGTCACCTTCTACATTGCAAATTGTGCCATTATTCACTTACATCAAAACTTAGGATGAATCATACTTTGTTGTATTTGTTGCTAGGGTGGCCATAACAAAGACTGGGTGGTTTATACAACAGAAATGTATGACCTTACAGCTCTGGAAGCTAGAAGTCCAAGATCAATGTTTTCATGGGGTTGCTTTCATCTGAGGCCTCTGTCTTTTACTGCTAGATGCCTTCTTCCTTCTGTATCTTTCCTTCACATGGTCTTTCCTCTGTGCATGTCTGTGTTCTAATCTCCTCTTCTTATAAGGACAACAGTCATATCAGGTTAGGACACACCCTAATGACCTCATTTAACATTAATTACCTTGTGAAAGATCCTATCTCTTAGTACAGTCACATTCTGAGGTACTGGGAGTTAGGACTCAGCATATGAATTTTAAGGGGACACAACTCAACCTGTAACTCTCATCCATGCAAATTTAAATAGTACATCTTCCTAACCTATTTTACAGCAGAGAAAGCAGAAGTTCTAATAGGTCAAAAGTTGTAATATTCAAAAAGCTAACAGGAGAGAGAGAGAGAGACAGAGAGAGAGAGACCAAATCAGGAAAAATAGTTCATTTCTTTCTCCCTCCAAGAAGCCTTTTGCTTCACTGATTAACATATAAGGAGAATGGCCTAGAAAAGAGAAGAAAAAAAATATAAAGTCATAATGTTGCTCCTCTCATTTCTGAGTTTTCATATAATTACTGGAATATTAAGAAATCATCTATAATAATCAGAGCATTCATCAAATTTCTCAAAATCTGACTAAGCAATTGAACTTAAGGGAACAAATATTTGGATAAAATATTTGGATAATTTATGTATCAGTGAATATTTTCCCCATGCATAGTTTAATATGCCATGTTAGGATATTTGATGAATGTTATAAGAATAAATTTGTCTTATTTGGAATGATACATTTAACTTAACTTAATATTATTTTTACTTTTATGTGATTGTAGTTTTTCCTATGAAACTTTGTTTTTTATGAAATCTTAATAGTGTTCTCATTTCCGTATGGGATTTGGCTACTGTAAACTGGAAGGAATTAAGGCTGATGTATATTTACCTTGACTTATATATGCAGTTTCTTCCAGCTAAATATATTAATATTGCTTTGTTAAAATAATAATACAGCACAATCAAACTTAAGTTTTGATTTAAGTCAGGCAGCTTCAAGACAAGTCATCATTTCTAAATTATTTAGAGTGGTAGAAAGAGGGAATGGAAAGATGACTAGGTTACAACTGAGAAATCCTGCATTTTACTCCCAGCTCAGCTACCAATGTGTCACTATCCAGTCTTCAGTTTACTCATTGCTGAAAGGAGGAGAGAAATCCCTATCGTAGAAGTTGTGAATTAGATAATGTGTGTGCAAACTCCAAGAATGTATGAATGTAAAAATGATGATGATGAAGAATCCCTGAGGAGCTGGATTTCTATCTTGTGTTCTAAGCACATTATAACACTGGGGGTTCACTAAGCAACAAGTGCCACCTGGTCCTCAGGAAGCTGACAATATGGCAAAGGAGAGAGACAAGGTCATATGTGATCAAAATCTCCAAAGGATGCATGCTATAATATATGTATATATATCAGGGTGGTATGCCCTGGGAGTATAATAAAGGGACACTCTTGTTGAGGGTGAGCAAGGAATGGGAAGGGAATCAGAAAATGTTTTCTACAGATGACACTAGATCTGAGTTGATTTGTATGAGCAGGAAGTAGCTGAGTCAATAAAAATACTTTATATGCACAATACATTTTTACTCACAATGCATTCTATGAGGCATTAGTTTGTAAGCAATTAAACTCCTCACACAAAAGATAATGGAAGATTTAATTATGTTTTGATATAATTTGTAATGTTAAAAAATAAAAGGCTGGCTGTTACATTTTTTATGGATTTTCAAAATAATTTAGTCTTTTTGAAATATTAATACTTATACTTCTACTGTGGTAATTGTGACATGGCAGGTTATGCTTTCCAAAGATATCACAACAATATTTCCCATCTTGCATGCTTGTCTGCAGTGTGACTTTGCCACTCCTTTCATTGAAGGATGGGATATCTGCCCCTTCACTTAAATGAGTCAACTTGCAAGTGCTTCAACAGATAGAAGATGATGCCAGAAATGATGCTTTGTAACTCCTGAGGCTGGCTCTCAGAAGGGGATGCACTTTTGTCTTATTTATTGGAATACTTGTGCTTGGACTGTGTACCCTCCAAATACACTGGAGCTGCTCTGCTGCAAGGAAGCCAAGCCACGCAAAGGGCAAGTGTAGGTGCTCTGGGCAGCAGTGTTAATCTTCATGTGAGTGAATAAACCTTCAGATGATATTCTCTCCAGCCTCAAGTCACCCCATAATCTTTGAGTCTGTGATGGTCCCCAACATCACATTGTATAGTTTTGAAAAACCATCCCCCTATGTATAGTCTGAATTTCTGACTCTCAAAATCCAAACACATAATTAAATGGTTATAGTAACTTGCTAAATTTTGGGCCAATTCGTTATGGAGCAAAGAACAACAAAAGTATTCAATACCAAACATAGGATGCCCGCCTTTTTTTTAAAGCCTAAATTTAATTATGTGGCATTGACTGTTGACCAGAAAGTGGGCATGATCTGGAAAAATCTTGAAGAGAATATTAAAGAAGTCTGGGAAGTCAGAGAGGAAATTGTCACAGGAGGCTGGAAACAAGGTAATTCTTGTTGTGTGGTATCAAAAAGTTTTGGTAACATTGTTCCCTGTGGTGATGTGGAAAATAGAAAATATTGCTAATTAGCTGGCAGATTTACTAAGATAACTTCCATGTAGAATATGGAAAGAACCAGCCAAGTTATCTTATTCATCTTGGCTAAAATATGGATAGATAGTAATGAACCAACAAGAAATTATTCAGTTTTTAAGCAAAATTATAGAAATTGTACTTGGGCCAGGATTTGCTGAGTTATAAAGAACAAGAGCAAAAAGGCAAAACAGAACAAACACAACAGGTTATAAAGGGCCTCTAGGCAAAAATAAGATACAAAATATTTTCAGGATAAATATGATGCAGTGTTGTTGTAAAAATCCTTTTTAGGCCTTCAGAAATATATAAGGTGGGTGCCCCATTGACCCTTTGAAACACACAGAAGACTTCTGAGCATCATAATGGTGTGCCCCACAGATAGTCTCTGTTAGACTGTAGTGCTTCCAAGAATGTTGAAATTCTCAGTAGCATCGCAAGGAACCAAATGGGGGGCGGGGGGGCTTATTCTGTGAAGATTTATGCAAAGATTTTTTTTTTTTTTGGTCTAATGAAGTGAATTATAAGTTGTTACACAGGACACCCAAAAACTTTTTAAGAGAAAAGGACTGAAAAAGACAGACAGTATAAAAGAGTCTTTTGGAAACCCCAACTTTTATAGGCAGGAAGCAGGCTAATAGGATCACTCAATTGCAAACACAAGTCATGTCTTAAAGAAGTAGAAAATTGATTAGAAAGGTGGACCAAAGCCACAAACAGCAGAGCCAAGAACCAAGGATAAAAATGAGCAAGGAGAAGTACAGACTCCAATCAAGAGCCCTCAACAAGTGCTTGCCTGGATTTTAGAATTTTTTTATTGTGTACTGTCTTCCATTCTTTTGAAATGAATATAGTGGCTGTCTTGTGTCTGTCCCACTATTGAATTGTGTTTGTGTGTCTGTGGGTGGGTGGGTGTGTTTGTGTGTGTGTGTTGGGAGGCAGGCAACCTTCTGTCTCCTTAGCTTCCAGATTTTTAAACTGATAGAAACTGTACTACAGTTGTCATACATAAGGAGCTTCATCTGGACATGGACTTAATTTTGATGATGAGATACTGAGCATGTGGCTAATACCATAATAGAACAAAATTTGAGAGTCTTAGGGGAAAGCATGAGTGTATTTTCTATTTTGGAGTGATTTAAATTGTCATGACCAGAAGACAGGCTGCTGGGGCTCATTCTGTCTTCAAAAGATAGCTGCAACAATATCACACACATTCATTTGCAGTGTGAGTTTGCTGCTCCTCTCTTCAAGATGTGAGGAGGTGAGAGGGCTCATGACTGCATTGAATATGGCAGAAGTGACAATCTGCAACTTTCAAGCCTGGATCTTAAAAGAGCATGCAGCTTTCGGTTTGTGCATTGGAGCACTCAAGCTTGGCTCCCTAGCTGTCACGTCAGCAGTCCAACTGCCCTGGGGATGCCATGCTGGCAGGAAGTGGAGGCAAATGGTGAGTTTGCTCATGGACTCTACAGTGGTAGTTCTCACCTCAGTTCATCCCAGCCCAGGAACCAGACGTGTCAGTGAAAAACACTTTAAATGATGCCAGCCCCTAGCCAAAAAGTTATAGCCAGTCTTTAATTCATTGAAGCTGAGGCCCTAGTCATGATGGAATAGAAACAAGCACTGTCTGCTGTCTAGCTGGCTGTCCTTCGGGATGTGAGAATGTAATAAGAAATATTGCATTAAGCCACTCGGCTTGACTCAACTTATTATGTACAGTAGTAACCAGAAAAGTGCATTTTAGAGAAAACTTTATTACAAGATACTTGAAATCTACATCCTTATTGTACAATAATTCAAGAAATATCTAAGAACATAAAGACAAAATTAAAAGGTCCCATCACACATACCCTTAAACCACTCCTCTTGGTAAAAAGTAACTCCTATTTTAAGATACACGAGTGTTCTTCTAGATGTTTTCTGTATTTATATGCTTTACAGACATACTCTTTTAAAATAATGTGTGGAGTGCTATTCACAGTGTTCAAAATGTTTGTGAACTTAGGTTATCTTGGAAATCTTAAGGTAGCAGCATATATAAATATTGATCAGTAGTTTTAAAAGCTGCATTCACAGCTGAAGTATGACTTTCATGGGCCGAACAAAGTTTTCCTTCATGGGCCTTTTTGTACATTAAAATAATAATAATAAATAATAATATTAAAGTTATATTTTATGACTGTTGGTATAAAAATGAATATAATCCAGGCTGGAATGATTATTATATGATAATAATTATTATTATTATATTCATCAGATTTGCCTGATTTTAAAAGAAATTAAAATTAAAACATTTGCATGGGCCCTAGGCACTGAGCCTGCTAAGCCTAATGTAGAAGTTGTGTCTGACTGAATGGATTCCCATACTATAGATCACAAAATATTTAACCAATTTTAACTAAAGAACTCTTTAAATGCCTCTACTATGTAAATTTCATTATTGAAATGATGCTGTAATTGACATGCTTTTATTCTTTCTCCTTTTTAGTCCCATGCATAAGTATTTTTCTAGAACACATACCTAGAATTAGAATTGCTACATTGATAGGTATATGTATTTTAAATTTAAAAAAAATTCCCAAATTTCCTTCTCAAAAAACTGCAGCAATTTGCAATCTTTTCAACAGTGTAAGTCTATTTTCCTTACATTACAGAAAATACTTGTCAGTATCAGTCATTTATATATAACCTGATAGTATTTTTTAAAAAAACCATAAACAAAAAACCCTCTGTGTGTATCTATGATTATATGAGCATAATAAATGATATAGAATAACACACACCAGACTATTAATATTGATTACCTGGACATAAAGAAAGAGTACGTGAATGGAATAAACAAACAAAAATCAAGGATTTAAGAAATTATTTTAAAAATGAATATTTTAAAAAGGAATGTTTAATATATACTCTTATAAACAATAATATATGTCATTTTCTATTTATAACATATATCTGGACCCCTAGTGAGGGAAGAAGTCTTAGCATGAGATGGCCACCGGGTAGGTCAGAGATGGCCACGTGAGAAAATCTAGGCTGTCTAGGAACTCATGAGATTTAAATTAATGGCTGAGAACAGGATGGAAGATCTATAACCTCCTGTCACAGAAGAGAACACTAGCAGCTAATCCTCAAGCTGGCTGCATGAAGTCTGCAGCATGGTCTAGCACTCCATTCATAAGCGTTAAGTAAAAGCAAGCAAACAAACAAAAAGGACACAGACCATGTGTAACATGATTCCATTTCTATAAAAATAGTGTATGTATATGCCTCAATTCAGTTCTGGTCCTCAAATTCTCTGTTTCCTTTGATTTTAGAAGTCGGCAGTTAGAGCAACTTGTCCTCTATAAAGTGATTAAGAAGCTGTGTGGTGTGTGAGAGCCTGAACTTTCTACTGAATCTCAAACCAGAATGAATGTTTTCAGGTGCCCTTTCACATATTGGGTAGTTGGTATACTAAAAGTCATTTTTTAAGAAATGGACATTATGCAAAGAGATATAACCAAGAGGGAAGTAGCCAAGAAACAGTAGTTTTTTTTTGTTTTTAATTTTAATATATAAAATTAATTTACATTATGTACTATGCAATGGAGTTTTGAGTGGAATACTCCTCTGTGTGAAACCTCAGCCACATCTAATCATTGCTCTCATCATAAACCCCTTCATGGAGACAGGCCCGAATTCCACTTTGGACCCTGTTGTTCTCGTCTTCTTACCCCCATCTCTCCACCTCCTCTTCCCTTTTGTGTTAGTCCATTTTTGTGTTGATATAACAGGATATCTGGAACTGGCTAATTTATAAAGAACAGAGGTTTATTTGGCTTATGATTCTGGGACAGCTGAATCTGGGGTGGGCCTCAGGCTGCTTCTACTCATGGCAGAAAGTGCAGGCAGCCAGCAGGTACAAGCAGATCACATGGCGAGAGGAAGTGAGAGAGAGAGAGAGGAGGTGCCAGGGTATCTTAAACAACCAGCTCTTGTGGTATCTAATACAGTGAGAACTCACTCACTACCACCCTCCAGGGCATTAATCTATTCATGAAGGATCCACCCTCATAACCCAAACCATTTCAAACACTGCCAAGTTGGGGATCAGATTTTGACATGAGCTTTGTGGGCACAACACATCCACACTCTATCACCTTTCCATCTTGCATCCTCCAGTGAGGAAGGAGCAGAATGCCACACAATAGTTGAGCTTAAGCAGTCCTCTTTTTGTATGGAAAGTTTTTTTAAAATTTATTTTTTGAATTGAAACATAATTGATTATACATACTTATGGGGTACAGAGTTGACTATCAGTATTTGTGTATAATATGTGATGATCAAATCATTATTATTAGCATGTTCATCATTACAAATTATAATTATTAATTGTGTCCCATACCCAATTAATTCCTAACCCCCCTCCCCCTCTTCTTCCTAATTATAGATCTGTCCTCTTCTTCTGAAAGTTCAACATTTTATTGTGGCCTTCCTTCCTTCCTTCCTTCCTTCCTTTCCTTCCTTCCTTTCCTTCCTTCCTTCCTTTCCTTCCTTCCTTTCCTTCCTTCCTTTCCTTCCTTCCTTTCCTTCCTTCCTTTCCTTCCTTCCTTTCCTTCCTTCCTTTCCTTCCTTCCTTTCCTTCCTTCCTTTCCTTCCTTCCTTTCCTTCCTTCCTTTCCTTCCTTCCTTTCCTTCCTTCCTTTCCTTCCTTCCTTTCCTTCCTTCCTTTCCTTCCTTCCTTTCCTTCCTTCCTTTCCTTCCTTCCTTTCCTTCCTTCCTTTCCTTCCTTCCTTCTTTCTTTTTGGCTACCATTTATGAGTGAGAACATGAGGTATTTCTCTTTCTGCACCTGATTTATTTCATTTAACATAATTTTCTCCAAGCTCATCCACATTGCTGTGAATGATAGAATTGCACTCTTTTTTATAGCTGAATAGCATTCCATTTGGTATATATACCACATTTCTTTAGCAGACAGAAATAATTAAGATCACAGCAGAACTAAATGAAATAGAGATCAAAAGAATGATACAAAAAAACAGTAAAAGAAAAAGTCTTTTTAAGGAGGGTAAAAAAATAGACAAGCCATTGGCCAGACTAACAAAAAAAGAGATACCCATATAACAAAAAATCAGCAATGAAAAAGGAGACACTACAACTGATAACACAGAAATATAATGAATCATTAGAGACTATTATGAACAACTATATGCCAACAAATTTTAAAACCTGGAGGAAATGGATAAATTGCTGGACACATACAAACTGCCAAGACTGACCAGCAAGACATAGAAAATGTGAACAGACAATAACAAGTAATGAGATTGGTGCAGTAATCAGTTCTCTCCTAACAAAGGGAAGCCCATGACCAGATGGCTTCACTGTTAATTTTTTTTCAAACCTTTAGAGAAGAATTGACACCAACCCTTTTAAAAGTATTCCAAAAATTGAAAGAGAGGACAATCTCCCAAATTCATTCCATGATGCTGGCATCACCCTGATACCAAAATCAAAGACACAACAATAAAAGAGAGATACAGACCAATATCCTTGTTGAAGATAGACACAAAAATCCTCAATAAGATATTAGCAAATAGAATACAAGAGCACATCAAAAAGATTATACACCATCATCAAGTGGGATTCATCCCAGAGATGCAAGGATGGTTCAACACACACAAATTAATAAATGTGATATGTCACATCAACAAAAGCCAGGACAGAAGCCATATGATTATCTCAATAGATGCAGAAAAGCATTTGACAAAATTCAGCATCCCTTCATGATAAATACCCTCAACAAATTAGGTATAGATGAAAATATCTCAACGAAATAAAAGCCATTTTTGACAAACCCACGACCAACATCATCCTGAATGGGGAAAAACTGAAAGCTTTTCCTTTAAGTACAGGAACAAGACAAAAATGTCCACTATCACCACTCCTATTTAACCCACTATTGGAAGTATTAGCCAGAGCAATCAGACAAGAGAAAGAAATAAAAGACATCTAAATTAAAAAGACAAAGTCAAGTTGTCACTGTTCACATATGGCATGACCCTATGTATGCAAAAACCCGTAACCTCTACCAAAATACCTCTAGAGTTCATGAACAAATTCAGCGAAGTTGCAGGATACAAAATCATTACACAAAAACAGTAGCCTTCTTATACACCCCAACAAACAAGCAGATGAAGCAGCCATATATGACAGAGACATGGTTGGTTTGAACTGGGGCTTATGGATTTGAGTGTAGTTATTTAGAAGTAAATAGTAAACTTTGCTACCTTAGATGCTCATACGAGGCACAATTAGCAAATTAGGCTGTCAAATTTATCTTCTTTAAAGGATCTTTAACATATTATTATTTACAGTTTGTAATCACCTATGGCTAGAAACCAACTATCAGGCATGGAGAATCTGAAACTAAGTTAATGTCCTATTACCATGAAAGACTGTCTATGAACCTCAGATCTGCTGAGGATAAGAGATGCATAGACTTGGGGGCTCTGGAAATATTATTATTAAACAAATCCCAAAATGGGCATCACATGCCTATATTTTTTACTGCTTTTAATTGAGTAGTGAGGTAAAGAAGTGGGCTCATTCTGCTGTCTTGTGTTTATCATTCCATTAATAATAATATATCCACTGAGCATTCCATGTGCTTTCATGGAATTATTCTCTTTTTGGGCTTATTGGAGCCTCAAAATTCCTTCAGCAGTGATAATTAATCCAGAAATAAAGCAGTTCTAGTCTGCATTTAACACAACCCACATTCATAAACTTTTAATCATGTTGTTTTGTTCTAACATCTAACATCTTCTGTTGGTTTCAAGATCATCTAAAATGAACAAATGTGTATTAAATATTTACGACACTTTTACTGGGAGCCAGGTAAATTCATGGTAATAATTTTCAAGCCTTTATCTTTTTCTTTTTACTCATTAAATATTTTTTTTTCTCTTCTGTTTCTCTCTCTCTTTTTATCTTTCCTTTCTTGCTTACTTTTACTTTCTAAATCACATAAACTTTCATGACCATGTCTTATTAGAAAAGTGACTGTACATATAGATAAGACTTATGTGCTGTGCTATAATTTGGATTTTTACATATTTATATTGTGCTCAGAAGTATTTACTCAATAAATATTAGTATAGCAAAAAAGGGATTGAAATATTGCATTTAATTTTCTCATTTATGTGTGAGAAAACTGTAAATGAAGAAACAAAAGAAGAAGTGATTTACCCAAGATTCCTGGTTTACAGGTATAAGCAGTAAAGCCAGTGAAAGAACTCAGGTCTTCTCTCCTCTCCAGAACCTTCCAGTGTACTGTGGAATTTTCCCAATTATAATCCAAACCCATACACCAAACACTTGTTTGTGTGTGTGTGTGCACGTGTGTGTGCGCGTGTGTGTGTACTTGTATGTCATTTGAAAGTCAATTGGTAAATACCATCTCAACAATCTGAAAATGGCAATAATGGCAATGTCTATGTGTCCACAGATGTGATGGATTCATGACTTTGAGCCCTTTCTGTTCTGTGTGCTTGCAGCAGTTGTCTTCAAAATGACTCTCCCTTCTCAGGCTGTCCTCTCCTTAAAAGCTCTGCCTTATTTTTTTAGAGGAAGTTTTGTCTTTTCTTGCTTTAGCAGAACCACGTGGCTTAAGATTGACAAGTAGCCTCCTTGCAGGTGTCACTTCCCTAGAATCAACGTCTCTGACATATTGCTTCTAATTATATTTGACAGTGTTTTTGCAAAAACCTGTCGACAACCTATTTTAGCTTGTCACATATGAATTACTTGTCTGGTCCTCTTTCTCCAGGAACAGATATTAGGTCAGAACAAACTACATGGATATCATGGTGAATTAGAGACATAAGAAGACCACCCTTTGAGTGATTAAAAAAAAAAATCACTCTTGGATGAAATAAAATTATCAAGGAGATATTGCTGATTAAATTCATTGGTAGCCAATGATAGGAAGTGTCATTGAGTATGACGGCTCTGAATGCTATAGCTATACATTAACTTATACGGAACAGTCAGGAGTCACATCTCAGGATGCTGAAGCAACCTGCCAGTTTGATATCTGAGCAGCTGTCATTGCACATTGAGAAATCCTAGAGAAAGGGAAAAGTGCCAGGAGCTATAAAGGTGAGAAAGTATCCTGATTTTTTAAAGGGAAAAACATAATTCTTATCAGAAATGACAGATTTTTGCAACTATCTGGAATAGAAAATTAAACTAATGTTGTATTTGAACACTTCTGATATACAATGTATCTAATACAGGTACTTGACAAATATCCATTAACCGAGTTAACTCTGAATGAACAGAATTAGTGATCACTACAGACCTACATGGGACATTTCAAAAGCGAGTCTGGCCAACTCTTCTGGTGTCTTTTTTTTTTTTTTTTTTTTTGATAGGGGGAATATTTCATCATGGAACTAACATGGGGAGGTGAGAAAAGGATAGGATTGTTTTTTTTTTTTTTTGATAGAGGGAATATTTCATCATGGAACTAACATGGGGAGGTGAGAAAAGGATAGGATTGTTTTTTTTTTTTTTTTTTTTTTTTGATAGAGTGAATATTTCATCATGGAACTAACATGGTGAGATGAGAAAAGGATAGTATTGTTTTTATTTGATTTGAAGCTGGTCTGACAACACTTTCATCATAAATAGACAGAAGTTCTCTAGAAAAAGAATTCAGTGTTACCTGTAGCTCTGTTCTGTTGGGAATTTTATGATTTGAATGAAGGCATATGAGATCTAGTCAGTTTGGGCTGCTCTAACAAATACTAACACATTGCAGGTTAGGATTTAAAAATTTGAATTTTGGGGTGTGTATTAGTTTGTTCCTATTGCTTACAACAGAATTCCTAAAACTGGGTAATTTATAAAGAAATAAAATTTATTTCTTACAATTTGGAGGCTGTGAATTCCAAGGTCCAGGGATCACATTTGGTGAGGGACTTCTTGGTGATGACTCTACATCAGTGCATGGCACGTGGAGAGAATGGGCTGAGCAAGAGATAGCTAACGTTCCCACTTGCCCTCCTTATAAAGCCATCAGAATAATGTCCATTACTCTGTAAATGGATCAATCCATTCACAATGGCACAGTTCTCAAAAACTAATCATCTCTTAAAGGCCACACCTTTCAAATACCATAATTGGACTTACCACTGTTAACAATGGAGATCAAGTTCCAATACATAAACTTCTGGGGGACACAATTGACCCAAAGCAGTCCAGAACACTGTCCAAGTGTGACTTTGTCTCTGATCAGTGTAAATGCCTATCAAAGGCATCACCGCCACTGTTTGGGAGTCCACATGGCATCTCTACTCAATCCCTTGGCTTCAGCTGTCAGTCTCAGCGGCCACAAAGGAAGAAAGAACAACTGCCAATATACATGAATAAACTGTTGCTATGGGGTTTTAAAATGCTCAAGGCTGGGTGCATTAATGTTTGTCCAGGGTGCTGATTCTCCAGTGTGGATCCTACCTCATGGCAGTGAGATCGAATGAGTTTTGGGACAACTTTATTGTAAATGCAAATATTACAAATAACATATCACCACTACAGTTGCAAACATTGTTTCCCTTGCTGTGGCTTGCTGGTAAATGCAATTGTGCTTTTGTTGTCAGTATTTTATTTTTCATTGCTACACAGAAAACGGTTAACATAAACATAACTGAAACTGCTATCCTTAGAAAGGACTCCTTGCAAGGTTGGCTCCTGACTAGCATCCATTAACTTCAATTTCACACCAGTCCCAGAACTAGTAAAAGTAGCTTGCTGTGCCTAAATTGTTTGTACAAACACTATGGTATATGCTGAACTCCTACTTTCTTTCTGGGAATCTGCAATATAGGTATATGTTAGGTAGAGGTTTCCCATATGACCAGCCACCAATAATAAAAAAAAAAAATCTGGGCATTGAGTCTTTAATGAGTTTTTCTGGTAGACAAAATGTTATCCTCACACCATTAGGAGACTCTTGGAAGAGTGCGCCTAGTTTTCCTGAACTTCACCCCATGTGCCTTTACCCTTTGCTGATTTTACTTTGTATCCTTTTTCTGTAATTAATCATAGTCATGAGTATGATTATACATTGATTCCTGAGAGTTCTTATAGTGAATTATTGGACCTGAGTGTGTTTATGGGGGATACTGACACAATTGCCACAAAAGGACCACATTAACCAATACAGATTCTGTCTGACCCTTTATATTCTCAAGACTTGTTTAACTTCTATTTCCTTTTGAAAAGTTGCCTATTTGAGGTAATTTAAAGCATGGTATCATAAGACAATATGCATAAAATAAATACTAATAAATTGTTGTTAAAATTTCTAGATCTTATCTTTGTTAATTATTAAGCTGATTGATATATTTATGTATTTGTGTTCATCTGTAATTGTGTTAATATAACAGAATACCAAAACTGCATAATTAATAAAGAAGAGAGGTTTATTTGGCTCATGATTCTGGGACAGCTGCATCTGGAGTGAGCCTCAGGCTGCTTCTACTCATGATAGAAACTGTCAGGGCAGCCGGCAGGTACAAGATCACATGGCAAGAGACTATGAGAGAGAGAGATAATCTCCTCACTGGCTTACCTTTTAAAGCCCTCAGAACCAATCATGCCCACGACCACCATAAAACCATCAATGGATTAATCCATATAGTAGGGCATGGTCCTCACAGTCTAATCACCTCTTCAAGGCTGCACCTTTCAATTATCATAATAGGATTTCCCAACCTGTTAACAATCTCACAGTGGGGACAACACCTCTAACATATTAACTTTTGAGGGGACACAATTCAATCCATGGTCGTATTGATTGCCCATTTTGGTTGGGCACTATGGTTAGTACTTGGGGTGCATTATCTTACTTAATCCATACAATAATTCCATGAAGCATGTAATATTACAGTCATAAATTTAGAGATGAAGAAATTAAGACACAGCAAGATTAGACACTGTCAAAAGTTCCGTATCTGTAAAGTAGTGGAGTTAGGATTTTAAGTAAGAGTTTTGATAACATCTGAGTCTTTTTTCTCAATACTACATGGGCTCAATTTTCTCTATCTTCAGATTTATCCTCCAATCAGATCCTTACTTACTTGCCTAAACCAACACTGTGCTCCTTGTAGGTCTCTCTTTTAGGGTTATTTTTTCTCACATACAGAAAACAATCTGTTAACCATATAGAACATATATCATATGCATTCCTACCATCCGTCCTCTGAACAACCAGACACATGTCTGAATCATAAGGAAAAAAAGACGTGTCTAGGTTGTAGTAGAGACAAAACTAAATTTTTATAAAAGCATTTGAAACTTTTCAATAGAGTTTATTATGTTTTCAACTTGCTGTTGCCAAAATTCTTAAGAGCAGGGATTAGATTTTAGATATACTTAATCCTGGACACCATGCACAATTCTGGCACATACTAGGCACTTAATTTTTAAAAAATGTGATTGGTGGATTAACTAATGAGTTTTGGGCTACAGGAGGCATTTGATGATTTGATCAGTAGGAACATCATTAAGAGAGTTTAGTTGGGGAGGCATGATTTGGACTAGATGTGAAGGCAAAGAAATAGAAGTCTATCATGAGGGTACTTCAAAAAGTTTATAGAAAAATGGAATTAAAAGGTAATATGAATCTTTCCAAGAACTTTTTGAAGACCCCTTGAATATTCACAGCTAAAACATATGTTACAACAGATTCATAAAAATAAACATAAAATACAAAACATAAAACACAAAAAATAAACTCAAAACAACACTATGAAAAAGACTGTTATGTTCAAACCACAGGGATCCACTCTATTGATTCATTAAGAGGAAGGAGGTAAATCTTTATTATGTATGTTAAATGAAAAATACAAGTGTCAGAAATATAAGTATGAAATAACTGCATTTCCATTAAAACACACACACATCTGTGCATGTGCATGTATAAATGTATGTATATGTACACATATGTATGTTTTCTTTCTGTGGTGTATGTGTAATTTGTTTAAAAGGAAGAAAGGTACATATTAGTCTGTTAACAGAGGTACAGAGATTTACCTTATAGTGGTGGGATGAATAGGGTTGGGGGAAATGTTAGCTAATATCATAAATATAAATATTTATTTCTAACCTTGGTGAAATTATGGACATTTTTTAGTAATTTATAAGTATTTTCACCAATATGCATATAAATAAATATGATGAATTAGATTGATGTCTTGGCCCAGAATTATATTCATGTTATAACAACCGAATTTAAAAGTACAAAGGAGCAGCTCATTTACTAAGACTGTGTGCATGTGTGTGTTATCCATATGTGTATATACATATAGAATGCACACTACACTGTGACTTTTTTGGGGTAGATTTACACAGGACTTCTTTTCTTTTTTTTTTTTTTCCTTTTTGTCTTTTTTCGTGACCGGCAACGGATCACAACCCTCAGTGTTGTGCCCGTACCGGACCGGGACCGGCAACGGGATCGAAACCCTCGGTGTTGCTCCCGCACCTTGCTCAGCCAGTGAGTGGGAACCGGTCTGTATGTGGGATCCGAACCCTCGGCGGGAGCACCACCGTGCTCCCAAACGGCGCACTGTAGCAGTGCGCCACCGGGCCGGCCCCAGGACTTATTTTCTAATTTCTTATTTTCTATTTCTGTATTGTACAAATTTGCAGTGAACTGAATTATTTTATTTATTTATTTTAGATTTTAAAATATAAGCTTATGTTTTTATTATTATTCATTATAAGCATGTTATAATTACAAATCATGTTTTTCTTTATGCCCTTTAGCCATCCTATCCCTCCCCAAACCGCCCCTCACCTCACCTCCCCCCATCTCTAGTATCCTTAGGTTTGTTTTCCCTTTCTGAAAGTACAACATATTGTTGTGGTCTTTTCTTCTTTTTTTTTCTTTCTTAGCACCCACTTATAAGTGAGAACATGCAGTATTTCTTTTTCTTTGTCTGGCTTATTTCAATATTTCATTATAAAATAAAGAAAAGCCAAAAATGCAATATCAGGGTTGCATAACAGGACCAATAAGTCTGCTATGATGACTGCAAGGAAGTAAATGTTGTCCTTTTGTTTAGGGAAGCAAAGGTCTTCTCTAGGTCTGAAAGGATGAGGTAAAATTTAAACTTTTTTTTTCTTTTTTTTTTTTTGTGACTGGTAAGGGGATCACAACCCTTGGCTTGGTGTCGCCCGCACTGCACTCAGCCAGTGAGCGCACTGGCCATCCCTATATAGGATCCGAACCCACGGAGGGAGCGCCGCTGCACTCCCAGCGCCGCACTCTCCTGAGTTAGCCACGGGGCCAGCCCAAAATTCAAACTTCTAAGCCTGGCATCCAGAAGCCCCCACAATCTGGACTCAATATGACATTTTGACCTCGAGTCCCATACCTCTTATAAATTCCACTCTTGTGAAATTGTTCTGCTCATGTCTCTAGAATGCACTTTGCAGTGTCTTGCTCCCACAAATATCCTCACATCAAGTTTTATTACCTGGAATGACTTTCCTTTCCCTCTGTACCTTTCATAGTCCTATATCCTATCCTTATTTGAATTTTTCCTTTTCCTTAAAGGCCATGGTTTCCTTTAGATCCAATGTGGAGTTCCAATCCAACTTGCATAAGCTAAAGATAATTTACTAAACTCACAATGTTCACTAGCATCCTAGGAATAGGTGAGGAGATGTCCTGAGCCTAGCTATATTAGTAAAAATTTCCCAAAGTTCATGTATATTAGTATTAGTCATGCTCCACTTCAATGTCCCGCACATACATGCAGAAAGACATGACTAATATCAACATACTACAACAAGATAGTACAGAGAGATAGAGAAAAAGAGAAAGAAAGAGAGAGAGAGAGGTGGATGTTCATCACACTTTAGGAACTCCATATTTCTATTAGAAATTTTAAAATTATTGTAGGTTGTTAACATATTGTGATTTACAGAATCTTCCAAATAGCCCCAGGATATTCTTCACACACAGCCAACTCTTCAACTGACTAGTTGCCCAGTAAGGGATACAGATGTGTTGTCAAGAGTAGATGCATTGAACTTGAATGATGTCTTGGGTTTGGAACTCCCCTCCACTGCTTACTAGCTGTGTAAACTTGATTAAATTATTTAACTTCTCTGAACCTTCTGTTTCCTCATTTATAAATAGAGGGATAATAACAGACTTCATGGAGTTACAAAAATTTACCTTATAATAAATGTAAAGTTGCTGTTAGTGACAAAACCACATTCCCTACCATTTACAGGCACGCCTGTCTAAATTCCCATTACCAGCCTCTGCTATTCCTTGCCTCATAAATTTAGCTGGCTACTGACACTGCACTGCCTTTAAATAGGGAAAGTCCCA
Source organism: Galeopterus variegatus (assembly GCF_000696425.1). Lineage (NCBI taxonomy): Eukaryota > Metazoa > Chordata > Mammalia > Dermoptera > Cynocephalidae > Galeopterus > Galeopterus variegatus. The sequence goes on from NW_007726722.1 coordinate 26,822, forward strand.
TGTTTTCTGTCTCAACAGATAAATGCCCAAATTCTCTTCCTTGGGGAGGATACCTCTAATGTTCATGTTTTATACTATCTTCCAGAGTTCCCCAGCAATGTTAGGCACATAGTAGTAATTTGCTGAGATCGTACTTTTCATAGGCTTTTTTCTCTTTTCTTTTCTCTTTTCCCATTCCCATACTTACATTTTCTAGAATCATCTTCTACTTAAACCACTTGCACCCAAATCCTTGTCTCTGGGTCTGCTTCTAGGGAACTAAAATTTTCACAACCAAGGTCATGGCCTATAATAAGCATGCAGCAAACATTACTTTCTGTTCTATGATTCCTGCTTCTACACTATTTATATTAATGCTAGTGTTTTTTTTTTTCCCTTGGTTCAGCACCAATACACCGAAAATAAGTAAGCCTGAAAGTATAATAAATCTTACATAGAAAATGAGAAAAAGAAATGGCTTACATTTCTAATTATCTAATAATGGCAATGTCTTTAATACACCTGACATAACTACCCTAAGGTAAAGCAAAATGTCCCTTTTGTTTCCCAAAGAAAATAAATGCCCAGGGCACATGGCACAAACCAAACCAGTTAGTCTTCATAAATGTTTCCAGTACTTTGCAGCTTAGTGCCATTTGTGTATCCTATGTTGGAAGCCAACCCAACCAGATCCATCTACTGAACATCTGCCTACTCTGAAGTGACAGCTCTCATATTGCTTTCTCCTTCAACAATATGAATTTGGTATATATCATGTAATGACTTGGAAAGTCATTCCAAGTAATAAAATTTGATATGAGAATATTTGTGTGAGCAAGACACTGCAAAGCACATGTAATGACTTAAACGACTAGTCTTCATTCTTAAGCATATTACATTGATCATATAATACTTGGTAGTCTTTATAGTGAATTACAATTATATATAAATGTCATGATTTACTAACTTCTTTCACATCTGTTCTCCCATTGCATCCTCTTCAACAATGCTGTGGAGATGTATGTATTATGTTCCTCATAAAACAGATAAAGGAGCCATGATTTAGAAAGAACAAATTATTTACTGTTAAGAGTCATTGGTCTTGAAGTGTTCTTTAGCTTATTTTGCATCTTTTAGAAAACTGACTTAAATGTTCTGGGTGGGTAATCAATAATGGCAAAAAGTTGTTATATTCATTAATATAAAGACCCTAACAATTTTAAACACAAATAGATTAAATGAAATTTAACCCCCATGATCCTAATCACCAAATCCAGGTTGGGTATGCCTCTGATATTCTTACTTAACACTACACACTTCCATGATCACAGCTTCTATCACACCATGTTTTCTGTCATGTAACCTTGTGGTTTTATGCATGCCAAGTTAGGACAAGGACCTCAATCAGTTTGTGCATGGTGGCACCTCAGATATCTGGGTCACTGCCTGGTATTGGAGTAGGGGTTCCTAAATATTTGTTGAATGTAGCATAGATTAACCATTCTGCATGTCATTTAACTTATATGAAGTGCTGATTTATATGTTTTCAAAAACAATTCCTAGTCTTCTGACAAGTATCTTCTGTAATGCCTATTTTCATTGTAAATCAGTGAGGTTAAAGGATTTTTTTTGGAGGGGTGGGTGGGTGGGTGAAGAAAAAGAAAATCTATGCCCAGTACTTGTGAGGTTAATGGGACTATGTAATGTTGTAGAAAGAGAATCTGTGGCGAGATACTAGTAAGAATTCCCACCATGCATTTTTGCACTATGAAACATTGATAATCTTACAAAATTTAGGAGTCTTAGTTTTATCTTCTCTAAGATAAAAATGCTATTATTTTTTGTGACCATCAGGATTTTTAAAAGTATGTTAATCACTTCACATTCTAAGCATTTAAAAAATGGGGTCATTCTTTTATCTCAATTTTTGACTTTTCTTCACAGTATTGATGAACTGACAGGTCTGTTGTAAATGTGCTTATTGTCTGTCTCCCTCTGAGCCAGAATGAATGCTCTATGAGAATAGAGACTATTGTATGCACTGCTGTATTCCCAATTAAACAGTGCCTGGAACAGAGTAGGTGGTTAATTACTGCATGTTGAATGAATGCCATTATTTTATAAGTTATGGCTCATTCAGCATGCTCACTCTAAGCCAATACATATGGATACAATTTGAAAATGTTATCATGTTTTATCCAACCAGGGTCAGGCCTTACGCCATGAAATTTCACAGGATATCAGGTTTCTTGGGGATGAATTAGAATCATAATGACTTGTCTTCTGATTTATCTGAAAGTGCACAAGAAAGAGTTGCTACTCAGGGAGTTTTTTATTTCTGGCACCTTTCCATTGGTCATTTTCTTTCTGGGGTACAAGTAGTCATCCTACAAAACACGTTTAAAAATAAAGAATATGAGACTGGGAGTGTCTGCGTAACTTCCCCAAAGTTACCCAGCTAATTAACAACAAAACGATTTAAAACCGGGTCTTGATTTGAGTTCATGCTTCTCCTACTCTGCCAACTAGGTTTGCGTCAGTAAGAGAGTATTAAAAAAACACTTTGTGTGTCAACCACTAGCATTTCATATTTTCTGGTAATAAGCTTCTCTTTTCCTCTACCCATTTTTCTCTCCTCTGTTTAAATTGGCATGCTGTTTATTTTTATCTCTTTGCATACCTCTTGGCTTTTTCAGTGGTATCTTAAATGACAAGTTTTAATTTTTACAAAAATCTTTTCTTCATTTAAGCAGAATAATCTTAATAAACATCCACTCCAGCAAAAATAATAGTTTGTAGTAGCATGCATGAAATGAAAACTCAAAATCATGCATACGCCATGTAAAAACACGAATAAAGCTACTTATAATCATATTTACATGATTCATACATAAAAAGAAAACAACAGAAAGAAACGTCTCACTATGCCTGTGCCTAACATGTTTAGACCCAGCTTTGTGGTTTGAAAATCACGATGTTCATTTTTAGACAGATACCTGAAAAGTGTGTTTTCCTTCTAATAAAGCATTTCTATTCTAAAGGCACCATTCCCTTATAAATATTCTACATTTTTACTTTAAAGTTTCCAAACTTTTCTTTAAAAAAAATGAAAATTATTTTCCATGTGCTCCTATTACAGAAGTGCTTTAAAAGTGGGCCCTGACACATTAATTCAAACTTTTCCCATCTTCAGTTGTTAGACATTCAACGAAAAGGCAGTGATGGGCTATGAAAAATGTAAGGATTACTAAAAATGTATGTTTCACCTAATCTTACTGTTTTCTTAAAAATAAAAAAAAATAGTAAAACAGTTGTTTTTACTTTGAACTTTCCGTCCCTCACTTTTTTTCCTTCTATTTATTTTCCTGTAACTGAATCCTCACACCAGTTGAAATTTTCATCCTGTTTCACAATCTCCAGTGGGACCATCTCAACCAAAGAGAGTTTGAAAATTGAATTTCGGGGATTAAATTTATTATAAATTTAAACAGGACATTCTAATTAAAATGAAGACTTTTCAAAAGGATCATCAATATTTCCTAGGTGATCCATTTTTTGCTGCCCCTGTTTCTCTTCCAAACTACATATTTTATGGATGCTTTAAAGCAGTAGCTCAAATTAATACATCTGTGCACCAATTCTTGGTGGTGCTAATCATTCTTTTTTTTTTTTTTTTTTTCCTTTTTGTCTTTTTTCGTGACCGGCTACGGGATCGCAACCCTCGGCACTGCGCCCGCACCTCGCTCAGCCAGTGAGCAGTAACCGGTCTGTATGTGGGATCCAAACCCTCGACGGGAGCGCCGCCGCGCTTCCCAAGCGGCGCACTGTAGCAGTGCGCCACCGGGCCAGCCCCGTTTAACAGTAAATAATTTTGGAATATTAGAAATAATACTTAGACAACTTTGAATAAAATTCATTCATTGAGCAAAAGAGGAAACTGAGGCCAAGAGAGGAGAAAATTGTTTTTCATAGGTAATTTCCTATATATATATATATATATATATATATCAAGAAACTCATGAGTTCAAATAATGAACAAAAACTGCCCAAAGCTGCACAATAATTACACAGCAGAATAAGAGTTCCAACAGCTCCTGCACTGCAGGAACAGCTCTTTATTACTTGCCCACTTTTAGCGGTCAAGACTAATTGTGTATAGATTTTTTTTTAGTCCCTATCTTGCCTTTTTAGATATAAAACTAAAATACAAACTTTATTCTAATTTGACCAGTTTTTCCTTGCTTTCCCCTGAATATTCCAGGTTTTAGTTCAGTAGTCTACGCTCCATTTACTTATCCTATAGCCCCAGCTTCTTTCACCTAGGACAGGTCCTTCAGTCTTTCCTTGTCTTTTATGATCTCAACAGGTTTTGAAGAGTATTGGTCAGTTATTTTGTAGAATGTCCCACCATTTGGATTTGCCTGAAGTTTTCTTATGATGAGGTTGAAGTTATGCATTATTGGGAATGAAACCAAAGAGGTGTCTTTCTAAAGGAAGATTCATTTTTTTTTTCCTTTTTTTTGTCTTTTTTCGTGTCCGGCAACGGATCGCAACCCTCAGTGTCGCGCCCGTACCGGACCGGGACCGGCAACGGGATCGCAACCCTCGGCGTTGCGCCCGCACCTCGCTCAGCCAGTGAGCGGGAACCGGTCTGTATGTGGGATCTGAACCCTCGGCAGGAGCGCCACCGCACTCCCAAGCGGCGCACTGTAGCAGTGCGCCACCGGGCTGGCCCAGAAGGTTAATTTTTTAACAGTAAATATTAACATATATAGACACCATCATTAGTAATTTTATTGGCAACCAAGTCAGTTTTTGAAGCTGCCATCTAGAGATTTCAGGTACATCATGCTTTATTCTTCTCCAAATACCATCCTATGTCATGTCTTCTAGTTGCAATGAGGATATTACTTTTAATTACACCTAAAAACACAGGCCCAAGAAGATGGTGTGAATGAAAGCCACATACCTCATTAGCAGATTTATGCCCTAAATTTCTTTCCTTGGCATCTTAGCTCACAGATTTCCCAACAAAGTGTACTTTGAAAACTCATGAGTCTGATGACCTAAGGGTGTCCCAAGGAGACTCATGTGAACTCAACATTTCCTTTCATTCCCAGCCACAAGGCCCTAATTAGACATGTCAGTTTACAGTTTCATATGTAAGATTCATGAAGAATGTTTCCTCAGAAATTCACCATCAGTGCATTGGACTCCCGTGTTCTTTCTTCCTCCACCCCTGGGGCAATTCCGTCTCTGCATGGCCAGGAGGGAAACGACTCTTCTCACTTCCCCTAATTGGAATAAGATGAGCCACCGATCAGAGTTGAGGTTTCTTGGTGCCTTCAAAATAAACCTGGCTCTTGAATAATGATTTGGCTCTGCAAAACCCAGTGCTTTGGAACCCTGCTGAGGTGCTGCCATCAAAACAGGAAAAAAAATCAAATTTTACTCTGAATAGAGTCTTAATAACAGTTGGAAACTTCAGCCTCCTGCCTATAATTTATTTAGAAAGACCCTTTTTGAAGGGAACTATCTTGGAGAATTCTGTGTGGCTTTGATGTTTGCAAAAGTAATGCTGTAAGGAAAGATAGAAAGATGACACAGAGAAAGATATACCTACAGGTAGAAAATAAAACAGATTAAAATAAGAAATCCTGGGTCTAGAAACTCATATATGAGCATTTGATTCTCACATTTTTCCTATGACCAAACCCCTGTCTCCACCCTAGTAACTGTTTTAATCATCTATGGGCAATGTCTCTGCTTAAGTTCTTTCTGAAGTACCTTTAGACAATGTGTTTTTTAGTAAAAATATACTTTTTTGGGGGTGAGAGAGGGCTGTAAGGGTCAGGGTGTGACTCAAGGAAAGGAAGACAGAAGTAAAGAATGTGTAATGAATTGACTTATGTCCCCCAACATTCTTATATTGAAGCCCTAACACCCAATGTGAATGTGTTTGGAGATGAAGCCTTTACTGAAAGTAGCTCAGACTATACAATTTAGGGCCCTAATCTGATAGGATTGGTGTCCTTCTAAGAAGAGAATGAGACACCAAAGACCTGTCTCTCTCTCTTGCTCTCCCTTTCACTGTGTGTGTGTGTGTGTGTGTGTGTGTGTGAGTGTGCACAGAGGAAAGGCCATGAGAGGACACAGGAGGAAGGTGGTTACCTGTAAGCCAAGAAGAGAGGCCTTGCCAGAAACCAACACTGCTGGCACCTTGATTCCAGATTTCTTGGCTCCATAACCATGAGAAAATAAATCTCTGTTGTTTAAGCAACCCAGTCTGTAGAATTTGTCATGGCAGCACGAGCTGACTAGTTTAGGGGACATCATTAATCCAGCTCTCACAATGGGCAACTGAAGTGTGATTCCCCTAGAGAACTCCGGAATTGCTGCCCCTAAAATCTATCTCCTCCCAAGATATGAGAGAGCTGGAGTATCTGTACACCAACTCCTAATAGCCGCTGGCTAATAACTGCTTCCATGGGTTGTTAATTTTTCCCAAACTTCCATACAGATTCAGAGTGACTTTATGCAATTTGGGGAATAAAAGGAGACCAGAAATTGGAAGTGAGCGTGAGCATCATCACAGGAACGATACAAGCAGGGCTCTAACAGTACCTCTACACTCAATAAACATTCCCAACACTTAATTCTATGGGGAGTTCTTGCTGCTTAATTTTTCCTACAAGAAAAATGATGCCAAAATCCATAATGTGTGTACATGTGTGTGTGCATATGTGATATGTGTATGCATGTGTGCATATGTGTGTAGATGATATATGGGATAGATTCCCATATTGCACAAGGCCAGAGGTAAAAATGAGGTCCTATGACCTCTAATAGCTTTTCCTGGGCTAGCTATCAGGTCCACCTGCCTACACTGTCTTCAGCCCCAGGAGCAGCATCTCCTTCTCAGCAAATCTACAGGGTCATTCACAGATTCTCACTAGAGTGTTGTGTTATTACTGGGAGGAATCAGTCATGACCTTCTTTCCTGGATTTTGTCCCTTTAGTGAGAGTTTTAACTGAAGTCTGATGTCTTTGAAGCTACACGAAATATGCTTATTCCAAGGCAGTTTTAGAAGCTGCCCCGGGGTCTTGCTATTACTCAAATCAGAATCTACTTCTCCATCTGTGTCCTGTCTCCCTCCCCTGACCTTTTCCCCTAAACACCATGATCTGTTACCATGACACAGGATATGAGGTCTGTTTTTAAATCACACCAAAGTAGTAACAGTAAGTTACTGCAAAAGCCCTTAACATACACTTTAAAAACTAAATACTGAACTATATAAACTAATGATCCCTATTTTTATAATTTCAGTTTTAAGCCCACTCTTTTAGATCTCAGGTACAAATAGTAAGAAAATCAACACAATACAATATACTATGAAGTACTGTGTTATAATAAATATAATGTGTGACTATTACAAAAATTTCCACTTACAATAGCGACAAACAGTTGTGCAAGGTCTATTGAAATATATTTTTAACACCTCTGAGGGACACAGAATATTCTTCAGCAGAATAAAAAGGCAAACTAAATTTTTGAGTATAAAAACACAGCATCCTAAAGATGTCAGTTTTTTTAAAAATGCGTGCATTTTTTTGTGGTCTGATTAAAATACTATCAAGCTTTTATTGGAACTAAATTAACCTATTCCTAAGTTTAAAAGGAAATATATATATATA
>NW_007726722.1:34611-49832 GCF_000696425.1 Galeopterus variegatus
AATTCCTTACATTTATTGATTCTGTTTGACCATGCTTCTTTAACGTTATTTTTTAAACTAGAGGGCCATTTAAACACCAACTCTAAATTGATCATATTTACTTATTTATTTATTTTTATTTTTCAGATTTGACCATGGCTTACTTAAAAAAAAAGTTGAAGTTTTGCCAAGTTTTCCTCTTTTATCCTTTTTACTCTTGTGTTTAAAAACTTTAAAGTTCAGATCTTGTGCCATCGTAATATATAGTCAGGAAAAATATTTAAAGAAAAAAAGAAATGAGGGAGTATTTAGTAATTATACCTTATCATAAAGGTATAGAAATACATAGTATATTCCTGCCACATGAATATCCAGAGAGCAATAGAAGAAATCTAGGAACAGATTTCTTATGAGAATTTAGTATATAAAAATGGTGCCATTTCAGATCAGTGGAGGAAAAATATATTGTTTAAAAACTGTTGTCAAGACAAGTGTATAAGCCATCTGAAAAAGTTTTAAAATTAGACTTGTTACCTTATGACTCATGCTAAAGATTTAAATTCGAAAAATAAAAATATAAACATTCCAAAAAACATTAGATTAAAAAAGTGTTTAAAGTGGGGAAAATTTTCTAACATAAATCCTGTGTTTTAAATGAAAAAAAAAAATGTAAATATGGCTACACATAAACTAAAACAGAATATTCTGCTTAAAAATATAAATATTAAAGTCAAATGACAGAGAGAAGAAGGAACATACAATCAATTTCACACAGTAGAGTTTAATTACAGACCAATTACTTTTGAGCACTTATGCAGATATAAGAAAACACCACCCAGTAAAAAAATAGGCAGAGTATAGCCAGTACATAAAAAAAGACAAGTAGTTTTTAAACATGTAAAAGAAAGTGTTTAACCTCAATCATAAGGAGAAAACCACAACATGGAATTTTTATGATCATGTTAGCAATATTAAAATGCTTAATATGTTAATGCTAGTGAAAGTGTGCAGAAACATTCTTATTGTTGATTGGATTGTAAATTGTGAAAATCACTCTAGAAGGCAAATTAAAATTCTAAATATAGATACCTTCAGCCTGAACAATTACATGCCAGGAATGTACCCTACAGATATGTTTGTTAAGAGCAACACCTTGAATGGAAAAACAAAAATCAAATACATGTTCTTCAATAGGGAGCTAGTTAAATAAAATATGGTACACACATGATGCAATATGATGAAGTTTAAAAATAAGTGGCAGTTTTGTTGTTGTTGCATAGATAAGAAAAAAATCTCTTAAGTTCCTTTCTCAAGTAAGAAAAGCAAAGAACAGACAGAAAGCAACAATGCTATCATTTGTGTAAAGCAAACATAAGCACGTACAGGTATTTGCTTGTAGGTTCCTGGAGAATAAAAATGGGAAGGAGACACACTTTCTATCATATCAATTTTAATATCATGCATGTCAACCTTGTGCATTTATTAGCAGTTAAGATATTTAAGAAGTAACACTTTTGGCCTTGTCGATCACTAGTGTATTTTGGTTTTTTATTTAATTAATTTCTGTTCAGTTTCTATTTTTTTATTTTTTTTATTTATTTTTTTATTTTGTACTGTCTTATACTCTCTTTTACTTTACTATTTTCTCTTTCTAGGTTCTTGAATTTACCAACTTATCTGGTTATCCTTTTTTTTTTGACATTTTTTTTTCCTTTGAATTCAGTTGCCTTTTTCATTATGTACTTCCTTGACAAGTTAACTCAATGAGAAGCTGAGGAGTTACAGAGTTTCCAGTATTTAACAAATTCCTTACATTTATTGATTCTGTTTGACCATGCTTCTTTAACGTTATTTTTTAAACTAGAGGGCCATTTAAACACCAACTCTAAATTGATCATATTTACTTATTTATTTATTTTTATTTTTCAGATTTGACCATGGCTTACTTAAAAAAAAAGTTGAAGTTTTGCCAAGTTTTCCTCTTTTATCCTTTTTACTCTTGTGTTTAAAAACTTTAAAGTTCAGATCTTGTGCCATCGTACCCTGTATACTCAGCACATACCTTTAAAAAACATGGACCTTTTCTCATATCATCACAGTACAATGATCCCAAACTAACGAAATGAATATTTCTTAAAATTATCTAATATCTGTTTAACATTAAATTTTACTAATTGTCTGCAAAAATAGTTGTGTAAAGTTGTTATATGATCTAAACAAGGTCCATACATTGTATTTAAGTTTTCTATATTCTTATATTGAATGTGTTGTTCTTGTAAGCAGTAGGTAATGTATGTGTGTGGAAGGTATCAGATTGAACTATTTGCTTTTAATCAGAGCATTTAATCTGTCTACACTTAACATAAGTAAGAGGTAGTTTGGTTTAAAACTACCATCTTGCTATTTGTTTTCTATTTGTTTCACAAATTTGTGTTCCTTTAATGTGTGTCTATTTTTAGATTAAATAATTTTATTATTCTATTTCTTCTCTAATTATTTTTTTAAAATTTATACATATTTATGCGGTACAGAGTCAACTATCAGTTTTCGTATACGGTATGTGATGATCAAATCAATATTAGCAAGTTCATCAATACAAATTGTAATTACTTTTTGTGTCTCTTACCCAATTACTCCCTATTCCCTTTTTCTTTTTTTTTTTTTTTTGTCATTTTCATGACCGGTAAGGGGATCGCAACCCTTGGTGTGGTGTCGCCCACACCGCGCTCAGCCAGTGAGCGCACTGGCTATTCCTGTATAGGATCCGAACCCGCAGCGGGAGCGTCGCTGCGCTCCCAGCGCCGCACTCTCCCGAGTGCGCCACGGGCTCGGCTCCGTATTCCCCCATTTACTCCCCCTTTCCCACCTCTAGTAACAATAGGTCTGTTCTGTCTTTCTGAGAGAGATCAATGTTTTATTATAGTTTTTCTTTCTTTGTTTCTTAGCTCCCACTTATGAGTAAGGACACATGGTATTTCTCTCTCTGCTCCTGGCTTATTTCACTTAAACTAATTTTCTTCAGCTTATCCATGCTGCTGCAAATGGCAGAATTCCATTCTTTTTATGGCTGTGTAGTATTCCAATGTGTATATATACCACATTTTCCCTATCCAGTTGTCCACTGATGGACATTTAGGTTGGTTCCATATCTTAGCTATTGTAAATAGAGTTGCAATTAAACATGGGAGTGCAGATATCCCTTCAACATGATAATTTCCATTCCTTTGGGTATATACCCAGTAGTATGATTGCTGAATTGTATGGTAATTCTATCTGTAGTTTTTTGAGAAACCCCCATACTGTTTTTCATAATGGCTGCACTAATACACTGTTACAGAAAAAGCAACCAAGGAAACACAGACACTCAGAGAGATGGAGAAGTCGATGATTTATTATGCTGGATGTCCCAGATGAACTCCCATTCCAAATTCCTGGGCCCCAAATGCAGGGAGAGCTGGGGTTATATACCTTTCTTGAGGAAGCATGCAAGCTTTTCTATTGGCTCTGTCTGTATCCAGGCAGAGTTACCCAAGCGGGGGCTTCATCATACAGGTGAGGGGCTTCATAATTTGGGTATGCGGGCTTTATCAAATTGTGTTACATGGCAGGAAATGTGGTTAAGGGGCTTCCTGCAAACTGAGCCTGCCAGTGTCTCACACACACAGGCCAAGCTGGCAGGCTTTAACTGCAGAGTCACAGAATACAGTCAACTGTTAACCCTTAATATAATCTTAGGTGCCCTTTACAAGCAAGCACATTTTATCTGTAAAGTTAAAATGAGGGGGGTGGTAAGAAATTTACATTCTGGGGTCCACTTCACCACCAAATGTATAAAAGAGTTCCCTTTTCTCCACATCCTCACCAGCATTTGTTATTCTCAATCTTTTTGGTAATAGCCAGTCTAGCTGGGGTGAGATGATATCTCAATGTGGTTTGGATTTGTTTTTCCCTGATGATTAGCAATGTTGAACATTTTTTCATGTACCTATTGACCATTTGCCTTTCTTTGAAAAATGGCTATTCAGCTCCTTTGCCCATTTTTAAATCAGGTTACTTACTTTTTTACTGTAAAGTTGTTTGGGTTACTTGCTTATTCTAGATATTAATCCCTTGTTGATTGTATGGTTTGCAAATATTTTCTCCCATTCAGTAGGTTGTCTTTTCACTCTGTTGATTGTTTGCTTTGCTGTACAGAAGCTTTTTTGTTTGATATAATCCCATTTGTTTATTTTTTCTTTTGTTGCTTGTGCTTTTGGGGTCTTATTCATAAAGTCTTTGCCCAATCCTACATCCTGAAGTGTTTCCCCTGTGATGCTGTCTTAGTCAGTCTGGGCAGCTACAACAACCAGGACTGAATGTTTGCATCCTCTCCCCCCCCACACCCGACCCCCACCAATTCATATGTTGAAATCCTAATCCCTAATGTGATGGTAATTGCTGATGAGATCTTTGGGAGGTAATTAGGTCTAGAGAGTGAAACTTTCATGGTGGGGTTAGTGCCCTTAAACAAGAGATCCCGAGAGAACTCTCACCCTCTTTCTTCCATGTGAGGCTACAAGGAGAATCCAGGTGTCTGCAATGCAGAAGAGAGCTTTCACCAGAATCTAATCATACTGGCACCGTGATCGCAGACTTCCACCCTCCAGAATTATGAAAAATAAATTGGAATTTTCAATGCACCAAGCTTGCCATTAAATGGTTTTCAGTTAATATTAGCTATCACTAGTATTATCCTTATTGTTGCATTTTAATAAGTTGGCCACTATTGTATTTTCCTATATTGTTTGAATAACTTTTTCTGTCCTTCTGGCTGGAATTTCAGCCAGATTTCAAATAGGTTATTTTCATCCCCTTTTTTGAGCATCTACTGTATGCCAAAGGATTTGTTTTTAATATAATTAAAAGCTCATGACACTGAGACATTGTTATTACTAATTGTTTCACTTCCTGGAGAAAAAGTGTTGGGCTTAGAATCAGGCCTAGATTGTGAACTAGAATCTAGACTAACATCTAGATCCTGCCTCAAAGTGGGATGTCCTTTGGACTGCTCCCCATCTGCTTCTATTCACCATTAATGTTAGACCTTTTAGAAGTATATCTCTGGGGCCGGCCCGGTGGCACACTGCTACAGTGCGCCACTTGGGAGTGCGGCAGCGCTCCCGCCGAGGGTTCGGATCCCACATACAGACCAGTTCCCACTCACTGGCTGAGTGAGGTGTGAGCGCAGCACCGAGGGTTGTGATCCTGTTGCCGGTCCCGGTCCGGTACGGGCGCGACCCTGAGGGTTGCTATCCGTTGCCGGACATGAAAAAAGACAAAAAAGGAAAAAAAAAAAAAAAGAAGTATATCTCTGGAAGTTCACTGTAGTCAGCAAGATTCTAAATGGACCTCAAGATCTCCTCCCCTTGGTGTATACTTTTATTATTCCCTTGAGCAGAGGAAGGAACTATGAATATGACAGATGCTCCTCCTGTGATCAGGTTGTTTTATTTGCTAAGCTTAAGGTGTTCTACAGTGTGTTTAAGGCCCCTATCAGTTGATTTTAATTTAATAAGTAGTGATGTTATCCTGGGTGGGCCTGACCTAATTAGGTGCTATCTGTAAAGACAGTTTAAGGTCAGAGATGGAAGAAGACAAATGGATTTGAATCAACAGAGATGTTCTCTTGCTGGTCTTAAAGAGGTAACCTGTCACATTGTGGGGTGGGATATATGGCAGGGAAAATGCAGTTGACCTCTGTGAGCTCCAGGCCTTGGTCTGACAATCAAAAGAAACTGAATTCTGCCAACAACCAGTGAGCCTGGAAGAGCCCCAGCCAATGCTCTGATTTCAGCCTTCTGAGGTGCTGAGCAAACGATCCAGCCAGTACATGCCTGGAATCTTGACTATAGAAACTGTGAGATAATACATTTGTATTGTGTTAAGCTGCAACACTGCCGGTAAACTGTTATGGAACAGTAGAAAACTAAGATACACACATAGAAAAAAACATTAAATGTTTAATTTTTCTGGGATATTGCCTTTTGTTATAAATGTTTCTTTCTTTAGTAATGAGTCATTAAACTGTGTCACAATCCAGCCCGAGATGTTTCTCGTCATCTAACCTCAGTTCTGTCAAGTCCATCTGAACCAAGTCAGGTAGCAAGCATTTGTTCCATCCATTTCAATTTATGTCCTTATCTGGGGCTGACCCAGTTAAAAACTGGTGAGCAATTAACAGATAATCCGCCTGAATCATCATTCTTGGGTGTTCATTTCTGAACGAAGGCTTTGTCAAAATGTCAATCTTTGTATTCTGCTGTGCCTATAATCTGGTGGCTTTCCGGTTCTTGCTGAATAAGGAGCTACATATGCATTTCTATTTTTGCTACTAATTAAAAGTGCATGACATAGTGGAGTTGAGAAGAACAGAGCTTACCAGTGCTCTTGTTCCCTTTGTGGTGTGTGCTGTAAAGCAGAAGAGGAATGAGACCAGATTCATTTCAACTCGACTGTTCATTTTAAATATTAATCAATATTAATGATATATCCTGGGAACCAAGGAAGGTAACATTCATGTGATGCGATTTTATTGCACATATGATCTTCATTGCAGAGAGTTTGGGGAAAGAAATAAGAAAGCGCAGGGGAATAAACTACAATTCTTATAAGGCATTTGACCTTGGAAAAATCCTTTAACGCATCTGAGCTTCAAGTTCCTCATCTGTACGTAATACACCTCTTTGCTCTTTCTCTTCACATCTGAACTCACCTGAGTAAATGAATGTCTCTACTAATTTCCACAATGTCTCTCTCATCCATCTCATTCTCTTTATCTCCACTTTTTTCACTTTTCCAGCCAAAATAATTTCATCTAGGCTCTTTAAACAGTCTCGCTTTCTTCATTTTTTTTTTTATCTTTTCAACATCTCCTTCGTGTTGAAGCCAGGATTATGTCTCACATCTTTTTTCATAGGTGATTATTGTCTCTTCCTCAAAACCTCCCATAGGTTTCCATATTTCTCATTTTCAATGGGATAAACTATGACAACTCACTAGTATCCCCTACAAGGTGAATGATGGGGTCATCTCTTTGGCAGAACCAAAATCCAGTGCACCCTATGTTCCAGCTACAAAGGACTATTTCTAATTCCAAAATACAATCCCATCTGCATCCCTGTTTTTGTATCTTTCTTTCTCCTCCTTTGTCTACTGAAATCCATTCATCTTTCAAGGACCTCACTGGGTAAGTTTCCTTAGGAAAGCTTTCCCTTCACATGTTGAATGAAGTAGACACTCCTTTTTCTAAGCTCCCCCTGGCATTTTGCTCATAAAACCACCACGACACCAGTGAGTTAATTTCAAACACAGTCATTTCCCACGTTGAATCAGGAGCACGATGTAAGCATAGTTTTATATTTTTATATTTTCACTGAACTATACATGCTCACTGAAAGCTCAGTAAATGTGCATGAATGAATAATAGTTGAATAAATGAATGAGTAGAGATGGCAATAATAATAATAAACAACATTTACCATTTTTTTTTATTAATTGTTTGGTGTTGCGCTAAGAGCTTTATATGATTTAAGTCATTTGATTCTTACAATAGCTGTTCATGGTAGATACTATTATGTACTCCATGTGGTAGATAGTTTAATCTAAGTTTATTTGTGATAAGTAATCCCTCTCAGGCCAAGCAATGAGCAAGAGGAATTAGTTAAGTGAATGCCATAGGGTTTGTTACACACTTAAAATGTCTTTATTTTCCTTTATTATCAGAAGGCAACTTAAACTAACAGATATTGTAATATGTGAGTGCTCTGGTATGTTAAAATTCTCAAAGGAGATAATTCTAAACAGTAAAACTAATTGTAGAGCATTATAAATACCAAATAGGTACAATATTTTTGGTAAATCAGTGAAAGGTACTTTTATAAGAAAGGGAGTCTAAATTCTTGACATAAAATCATTTTCTTATGTTTTGGGATCTGACAAATATACAATAGGGGCTTCTAAAATTTTAGAAACTTTTGGGCTTTCATTATAAGTTTACTGTATTCAATATAGACTCAACATAAAATGCAGTAATATGTAATAATTTCATGAATGGTACTTTCTTGAAAGACTTTCTTGAAAGATTTAGGAAAGGTAAAACACATCTATAATGTTTAGCATCTGGTGTTTCACAACAGATAACAATTTTGTAAAAGTTTATCTAGAAATTAAACATCTCAAATTCAACAAACTATGTGTTCATTTATTCAATATAATAGATGCCTTATGTATTTGTCTATTTCTGTTGCTAATAACAAAATACCTGGAACTGGATAATTTATAAAGAAAACAAAATGTATTCCTTACAATTTCTGAGGCTGGGAAGGCCAAGGTTCAGGGAACACAACTGGTGAGAGCCTTGGTGGTGGTGACAGTGATGGCAAAGTGTCACATTGTGAAAATAGTGGAGCACAGAGAGAGAGAAACTCTTATGTTCTCTCCTTTTAAAGCCCTCAGAACCATACACCTGATGTACCATTTTTAATCAATTTACTATGGCACGGTCCTACAACTTAATCACCTCTTCAAGGCCCCACCTTTCAATTACCATAATAGGATTTCCCACCTTCAACAGTTACAATGGGTATTAAGATTTGGGGGAACATTCGACCCAAAGCATTCTGCCCCTAGCCCCCCAAAATTCATGTCCTTTTCACATGCAAATACACTAATTTCATCACCAAAGTCTTAACTTGTTTGAACTCAAAAGTGTAAAGTTCAAAGTCCCACCTATAAAATCAGTACAAGTTATCTAATTCCAAGGCAAATGGTGGGCAAAACAAAGGGTACATATTCCCATTTGAAAAGGGAGAAATGGGCCAAAAGAAAGGCATAACAGGTCTGAAACCTGGCAGAGGCAGGCATGAAATCTCAAAGCTGGTGAATCATGTACCTTGACTCTATGTTTGATGTTCTCTGCATGTTGGTGTGGGGACTGGGTTCCCAAGTCTTTTGGCAGCTCCACTTCTATGGCTTTCCTGTTCTCAGACCACACTTCAGCTCTCTCAGGCTGGTGTTGTATTCAGGTAGCTCCACAGGTCTGGGGTCTCCATGGAGGTCCCGCTCTCACTGCTCCACTGGGCATGGTGCTGACCAGGTTTCTCTATTACAACTCTGACCCCACATTTCTGCTCAGCATTGCTCTAGTGACGTCTGTCTGTGGTGACTCTGCTCCAGTGACAGATTTCTTCGTGGACCCCCAGGCTTTTCAATACATCCTTTGAAATAAGGGTGGAGGCTCCCAAGCCTCCACAGCTCTAGCATTCTGGAGCCTGCAGACCTAATACCATGTGGACGCCTGGGAAGCTTCTGGCTTGTGTTTTCCAAAGCTCCAGGCCCAGCCACACACAGGGCCAATTTAGCCTTGACTAATTCAGCCAGAACAGCCAAAGCAGCTGGGGTGCTGATGCGGGGAGCAGCATCACAAGCTAGCCCTGGGTAGTGAGCATATGGAGGGCACCTTGGGCCTGTTCCCCAAGACCATTTTATCTCCCTAGGCCTGAAATGGAAAGGTTGGCCCCAGAGGCTTCTGCAATGCCTTCAGGGCCCTTTTCCCTCTTCTCTTGATAATCTCTTTCTTTTGTACTAATCTTCTTAGATCCTTCGCATTTTTCTTCTGAAAATGTTGTCTGCTTTTTTACCACATGGCTAGGCTACATACAGATGTTCGAAATCTTTACACTCTGCTTTCCTTTTAAATTCTGGCTTTATGTTATGCCTTTGCCACCATAACTCAGCATAGGTTGTTACAAGTAGCCAAACAGCTTCCTTAATGCTTTGCTGGTTAGGAATTTCTTCTGCCAAATACTCTGCTTCACTACTCTTAAGTTCCAACTTCCACAAAGTCCTAGGGTAAGGACACAATGGAGCCAAGTACCTAACCAGTTCATAGTGAGGGTGATTGCATAATTTGTTGAATTTGAGATATTTAATTTCTAGATAAACTTTTACAAAATTGTTACCTGTTGTGAAACACTAGATGCTAAACAGTATTAAATTGCCCTAGTTTCCAATAAGTCCCTTCTCATTTACACCTGAGATCGTCTTAGAATGGTCTTTATAGTCCATATTTCCATAAGCATTCTGGTCACCACCATTTAACTAGTCTCCGAAACATTCCAAACTTTCCCTGGTTTTCTTGTCTTCTAAACTTTAACCAGCATGTAGGCTTTTGCTAGCCTGTTCCTCCAAATTCTTCCAGCCTCTCCTCAACACTCAGTTCCAAAGTTCCTTCTACATTTTCAAGTATTTGGTATAAGTCACACCCCATTCTTGATACCCACTTTCTATGTTAGTCCATTTCTGCTGCTCACAACATAATACTTGAAACTGGGTAATTTATAAAGAAAACATAATTTATTGCTTACTCTTTCTGAGGCCAGGAAGTCCAAAGTCCAGGAAACACATCTGGTGAGAGCCTTGGTGTTGGCAACAGTGATGGCAAAGTATCACATTGCACAATTGGAGGAGCACGGAGAGAGAAACTTTCATGTGCTTTCCTTTTAAAGCCCTCAGAACCACACCCCTGAGCACCATGTTTAATCCATTCACAATGGGATGGTCCTACAGCCTAATCACCTCGTTAAGGCTGTGCCTTTCAATTACCATAATAGAATTCCCACCCTCAACAATTACAGTGGGAATTGAGTTTTGTGGGGACATTCAACCCAAGGCAGCTTATGACTGTCTTGTGTTTTCCTATATATTTTATATGATGGTGTGCCACACCTTGCTCTTTTGGGTTCCTCACACTCAGGAGGTATTTGAGTACAGACCGTTGAAACAGAAGTAGGGAAGCCTGACAGATATATCCATGAACTAAATGTATCCCTCTGCCTCCCAAGCACCACATTTTTTACCAGATGAGCTAAGTTATTATAGTAGTCCCTCATTTTTAGCAGTCACTGAAAAATCTAGTATCCTAATCTGCTTCCTCTGAGATTTTCTATTTTTAGATTTTTTTTCCTTTAGTGTTTCCTTAAAGAAAAGAAGAGAAAACTAGAAAATAAAATGGGGAAAGAAGATGAAGTTGGTAGAAAAGTTGCTCATCTGGTGCTGTCTTAGGTGTAATAAAAAAAATTCTTTTTAAAAAATACTTTTCTAAATGTTAAGATTGAGTGAACAGCTAATAAATTAGGAAAGTGTCTTTTTCTACATTCTGGAATGTAGCTGAAGTGGGCAAAAATAAAGCCATTTAATGCTGAGCATTGGGGAGTGAGTCAGCAAGACAAGTCTTAGTACACGTGATGATATTCTCTAAGACTTATACAGATCATCAACCCCTTTTTGTGTTGTAACCTTTCAAATTTCCCTGAAATCCTGGATCTCTGAGAAGAATGGAAGGCAGGCTACATGATTTTCTACTTTTTATGACATTAAATATCTCTCATCATGATTAATGTTGTTGCATATATTTCTTTGGAATAGGGGAGGGGTGGAGGCCTACGAATCGTCTCTAGATGAGCCTGTGATAGAGCCCTGATCAAGGTGGTATGGGAGTAAGAGAAAGGGGAGCTCACCCAGGCTCGGGAATGGCCAAGGAGTGCTACGAGAATGCAAGCATGGTCTTTCCGTGTAAACCAGAGAAACAGGGTGAGAAGAAACTGGAAGCTGAGAGAGCAGTGTAGGCAAAGGCCTGGGGTGGGAAATGGCAGCAGTTTATCCATAACGGGTGGTGGAAAGTGGCTATTTCTAGAAAGATGCGAGGGCCAGATTATGAGGACCCTAGAACACCAACCACTGCATAAACACATATCTGGCAGTACCAAAAACAGACTTTAAGTTAGTTAATGCTGACCATACATTTCACATGAAGATTTACAATAGTGTTAGTAATGGAAGGGAAAGGAAAGGACACTTTATTCACCTTGACATGAATATGCTGTCATTCCCCCATAGAAGGTAGAATTTATCACAGGCATAAGGAGGGCACAATTGAACATTCTGTTTTTGAATAACCCAAGCCAGCTCCTTTTGGAAACGATACAAAGCTTCTCCCAGGAATATGTTAGGATGTTTAAGCCTTTTGATTTTGGCAGGAAAGTAGAACGATTCATAATGCTAAAATGGCTCAGCTAACACAAGCGCTTGATTTTGCCTGAACATTTACTCCTAAGAAGCATAAAGTGTAAATATAGTTCCCTAATAAGCTCAGTGGAGCTGAACGATGCATTAAGGGTGAATAACAGTGTTATATTTTGAATCAGAGAACGTAAAGGAATGAGGAACCTTGGAGATCAGTTATCCCAACCTAACAAATGATACTTAAGTCTAATTACTCCCCAAAAGATGCTACTGAGTTGTGAAGTACATTTTGCTTGAATACTCTAGTTAGAGTAAGTTACAGTTTTTCTGGCATGCCCTTTCTGTTTTTGTTGAAAATTGGAAATGTACTTAATACTGAGCAATGCTACTGTGCTCCCCCCAACTTCATCCAAAGTTTTAATTTCTGGGACAAGTAACATTTCTTTCCCATGTAACAGCTGTTCCTATAGACTAGTTCTTTTTACTTATCTCCACTCAACAGACTCACTGAATTAACCAGTGCTCTTCAGTCCCTCTGGAATTTGTACTAGCCGATGCCCACTGCATGATGAATGCTTCTAGGCAATATGCCCATTCATTTCTGATGCCAGACTTCAGAGCTAACCCTACCAAGAACCAAGATGTTTTCTTCTAGACCTGTTTACACTAAATGTGCTTGTTGTTGTAATTATGTAGTTTAATTACTAAGTACTATGCAAGTTCATGCAAAGGTGGACTCAAATCATTTGGAAAGACTAATAAAAGATAAGCTACTAAAAAATAATGGTAAACTACGGGTGAGTGAAATAGCTTCAAAATAGGGGAAGTTCTGTAAGTTCTTGGTTCTTTTAAAGAAAGCAGACTGGCAATTGTAGTAGATCCGTGATTGTATTAAAGCTGTAGAGCAAAGCCCGTTGTTTCCCCACCCACGTTCCCGTGCAACTTCTCATCTTCATGCACAACAGAAAAACTTTCCAGTGCACGAACTCCACTTCTAGGTGTTAAGGCCTTTTGCTTTCTCAGCCCTTTTTGCCCACAAGCTTGGAAAGCAGAAATTCCTCAAAATAAATATTTTGGGGGATACCATCAACAAATGATTGACGGGAATGGGTATATAAATATCTCACTCCATAGCCCCAAGAATGTAATATTTCTTAGAGGCATATTTTATACTGGTGCCTAGATTTCCCCAGTGGGCCAAAATTCCTCTTACCCAAAAGGATAACTTGCCTCATAACTAACTCATTTACTGGCTTCCTTACATTCCTTCTTTCATGTGTCCACTTTCACCAATGTTTCCTGAAATCTTCTCCCAATAACCTACATATATTGAGTCCTGTTCTTGCATTTGCTTCTGGTAGTCTCTTAGTCTGCTTAGACTGCCATAACAAAATACCATAAATGAGTGGCTTAAACAACAGAAATTTATTTTCTCACAGTTATGGAGGCTGGAAGTCCATCGTCAGGGTATCAGCATGGTCGGATTTTGTTGAGGGTCCTCTTCACGGCTTGCACAGAGCCCTTTGTTCACTGTGCCCTCACATGAAAGAGAAAGAAATTTCCCTTTTTTCTTCTTCTTCTTACAAAGCCACTAATCCCATTGTGAAAGTCCCACTCTCATGATTTCATCTAACCCTACATATGCTGAGAGACTCAACATAGGAAATTTGGGGAGATGCAATTGAGTCCATAGGATTGTATCCTGACCCTCCAAAATTTATGTCCTTGTCACATGCAAAATTTATTTATTCCATCCCAACACTTTCAAAATCCCTAACTTATTTCAGCACCAACTCTAAAATTAAAAGTACAAAGTTTTACACAAATCCAACCTCATTCAGACATGCATGGCAATGAAGGTACAATTCATTCTGAGATAACTTTTTCTCTAGCTGTGAGCCTGTGAAACCAGACAAGTTATCTGCCTCCAAAATATAATGGTGCGACAGTCTTAGGATAGATATTGTCACTGCAAAAGGGACAAATAAGGAAGAAGAAAAAGGGGACAGTTCCCAAGCAAATTCAAAACTTAGCAAGGCAAATTCCACCACATCTTAAAGCTTGAGATTGATCCTCTTTGGTTCAGTGATCTACCTTCCAGACCCTCTGGGGCAGCAGTCCCACCTTTGTCACACTGTTGAGTTAATTCCGGCAGTCCCACCCTCAAGATTTTGGTGGGAGGTCATCTGGCCTTTTGAAACTGAGGTGGTGGCCCTGATGATCTCAGAATCACCTTCAGAGTCCTTCTTTCTTTTTTGCAGAAAATATCTATTCAGCCAAATAGCTGTATGGTCCAGTCTTGTAGGATCTAAGCATTGTGGCAGCCTTCTTTTGTTCCTTCTCAAGTTTTTTGTCTCGTTTAGTTCAAACTGGCAGTATCTTGATTGGTATAATACCATCACCATTCTTGGATTATACTGAAATGACTGATTAAGTCCATGAGTCACCCTTATGTTTTTTATATCAAATGGTTGTTCAGCCACATCTTTTGTGTTCTCTTCAGAAAAAGCTTCCTTATTTTTGCAATATATATGTTAATCATTTTTCAAATCTTCAAGTTCTGGTTCCTTTTTGATTAACAATCCCTTCTTCAATTTAGTTCTATCCTTTTGCAGTTCACTATAAGATTTCAGGAGGAACCAAGCCACTCCTTCAACAATTTGCTTAGAAATCTCAACTAAGGGGCGGCCCGGTGGCGCACTGCTACAGTGCGCCGCTTGGGAAGTGCGGTGGCGCTCCCGCCGAGGGTTCGGATCCCACATACAGACCGGTTCCCGCTCACTGGCTGAGCGAGGCGCGGGAGCAACACCGAGGGCTGCAATCCCGTTGCCGGTCCCGGTCCGGTATCGGGGCGACACTGAGGGTTGCGATCCGTTGCCGGACACAGAAAAAGACAAAAAAAAAAAAAAAAAAAAAAAAGTTTGGGGAAAAAAAGAATTGAAAGATAATATTAATCTTTTCATGAATTTTTTTTTTTTTTCATGACCGGCAACGGATCGCAACCCTTGGTGTTGCTCCCGCACCTCGCTCAGCCAGTGAGCGGGAACCGGTCTGTATGTGGGATCCGAACCCTCGGCGGGAGCGCCACCGCACTTCCCAAGCGGCGCACTGTAGCAGTGCGCCACCGGGCCGCCCCTTAGTTGAGATTTCTTTTTTTTTTTTTTTTTTTTTTTTTTTTTTTT